>NC_061117.1:58641067-58653923 GCF_002878395.1 Capsicum annuum
TATATCATATGTGATTATCTACAGCTTTACATACTTAGTACATATTTCATACTGACATCCCCCACGGGGGACCTGCATTTTATGCTGCAGGCACAGGTACCTCAGCTCATACACCGCACAAGTAGGAGCCAGGATACCCAACTGTTTTTTTTGAGCTCCTGTTTGCTTTGGGGCTTTCCGTGTCATATCCAGTCACTTTTGGTATTATATAGAAGTTAGTTATATGGCGGGGTGTGTCCCGACCTTAGTTAAACTTTGTGTATTATTTAGAGGCTTTGTAGATCTAATGTACAGTTAAGGTGGTGTTTTGTTAATAGACGTGATGGTTCCAACGGCGAAGTATTGTAAATACATATATATGTGTGCTCGAGCTTATACAGGTGATTATTTCCTTTTATATGCGACATGATGCTATCCAAATTTTGGGTTGTCATAGAGGTATGAATGGAAGTATGAGGTTATGAGCTGGTTCTCCCGGGCCTCCTCGGTTACGGGTGCCAGTCCGCCCCAATAGGCTTTGAGGCGTGACATTGTCGATCTAAGTTCAGCAGTGGGTCTTGAGCACTGGGTGCCTAATTTTAGAATAGTGGTGCCCAGTTAGCTCCACCTGCCTTCCTTGCAGATTTTGTGGTCAGAGCTACTGTGGTGAGTGTGAGAAAGGGAGAGGCAGATGTTTTTTATTATGGTCAGGTCGGGCACATTCAATGAGAGTGCCTCTCTCTGATGGCTGCTTCAACTAATAGGACCCCTATTTCTACTCCTACTCTCAAACCAAAAGGTACTATGCCTACTTCTGCTTCTATTTCTGGCATCGGTACTGGCCGAAACTGCTTATATGCACTTTCTACTCGCCAAAATTTTAAGGCATCTCCTGATGTTTTTATGGGTATGTTTAGACTTTTCTTCCGTGATGTATATTGTTTGTTTGATCCAAGGTCTACTCTTTCTTATTTTACCCTATATATGGCTATACATCTTCATTGTGGTCCTGAGAGTCTGTCTGTTCTTATTTCTTTCTCCATCCTGGTTGGAGACCCTGTGATTATTAGAAGGGTTTATAAGGGATGTGTGATATCTGTTGGTTGTAGAGATACTCTTGTTGACTTGATAGAGTTAGACATGATTGATTTTGATATCATCTTGGGAATAGATTAGTTACACTCTTGCTATGGTTCCTTAGATAGTCAGACCCGTAGGGTCATGTTAAAATTCCCTAATGAGCCTATCATTGTATGGAAAGGTGGTTCCTTAGTGCCTAAGGTAAGATTCATTTCTTATCTCAAAGCCCAAAAGTTGATTTCAAAGGGGTGCTTGTGTTATTTGGTTTAAGTTAAATATTCCAACTCGAAATATCCTTCTTTAGAGTCTATTGTCGTGGTCAATGAGTTTCCCAATGATCTTCCTGATACAGAGATTAATTTTGGGATTGACGTTATTCTGAACATTCTTCAGATCTCTATTCCACCTTATAGAATGGATCCGACGGAGTTGAAAAACTTAAGGAGCAATTGAAAGATCTTTAGATAAAGTATTTATCCGACCTAGTGAGTCTCCATGGGGTGCTCCCATGTTTTCTGTGTGCAAGAAGGGTGGTTCCCTTCGTATGTGAAATGATTATCATTAGTTGAACAAAGTGACCGCAAATAATAAGTATCCTCTTTCTAGGATCGATGATTTATTTGATCAACTTCATGTGCAAAGTATTTTTCTAAGATAGATCTTAGATCGGGTTATAATCAGCTTAAAATTAGGGATATGGATATCCCTAAGACTGCTTTTAGAACCCAGTATGGTCATAATAAGTTTCTTGTCATGTCCTTTGGGTTGACCAATACCTCGGTGGAATTTATGGATTTGATGAACAGGGTATTCGGTCAATCCTTGGACATGTTTGTTATTGTCTTCATTGATAGTATCTTGGTCTATTCTAAGAGTGAGGAAGATCATGTAGATCACCTCTGTGTCGTGTTACAAACTTTGAGGGATCATTGTTTGTATGCCAAGTTCTCCAAGTGTGAGTTTTGGTTGAAAGTCATAGCTTTCCTTGCTCATGCATCTCTAGTAAAGGGATCATGGTGGATCCCCAAAAGATTATGGTGGTTAAGAAGTGCCCTGGACCTACGACTCCAACAGATGTTTGAAGCTTCTTGGGTCTAGCTGGTTATTATAAAAAGTTTGAGAAGAATTTCTACACTATAGCTTCCCCGTTAACCAAATTAACCCAGAAGAAGGTCAAGTTTTTGTAGTCCGATACGTGTGAGAATAGTTTTAAGAGGTTGAAATATAAATTAACTTCTGCTCTGGTTTTGACCTTACCCAAGGCTAGTGATGGTTTTTTGGTTTATTATAATGCTTCTCGATTTGGTGCTTGTTGTGTGCTGATGCAACATGGTAGGGTGGTGGCCAATGCTTCAAGGCAATTGAAAGTTCACAAAAAAAACTACCCCACCCATGACTTAGAATTGTTAGTCGTGGTCTTCGCTTTGATGACTTAGAATTGTTAGTCGTGGTCTTCGCTTTGAAAATTTGGGGGCATTATCTTTATGCTGTTCATGTTGATATCTTTTCTAATCATAAGAGCCTTCAATATGTGTTTACCCAAAATAAGTTAAATATCCCACAAAGAAGTTGGCCTGAGCTATTAAAAGACTATGATATGAGTCTTTATTACCATCCTGGTAAGGCGAATGTAGTATTTGATGCTCTTAGTAGATTGTCTATGGGAAGTTTGGCCCATGTTGATGAGGATAGAAGCAAATTGGTAAGAGATATTAACCGGTTGGTGAATCTTAGAGTTTGACTTGCGGTCTTCGTGGATGGTCGTGTGTTTATGCATCCAGTATCTCAATCGTCTCTTATTATTGAGATAAATGAAAAGAAAGTCTTGGACCCTGACTTGATGAAGATAAAGAGCAATATGGGTCAATACAAGGTTGTGAACCTTATGATTAGTGGTGATGGTATCTTGAGATACCAAGGTAGGCTATGCGTTCCCGACGTCGATGGATAAAGGGAAAGAGCCATGGATGAGGCTCATGCAGCTCGTTATGCTATTTATCCCAGCTCCACCAAGATATATCATGGCTTTAGAGAGTTTTATATGTAGAATAATATGAAGCGTGATGTTACTAGCTATGTGGCCAAGTGTATGGCGTGTTAACAAGTGAACGTTGAGCACATAAGGCCGGGTGGTTTATAACAAGAGATTGTGTTGCCCGTGTGCAAGTGGGAGATGATTAATATGGATTTCGTTATCGGTCTTCCTAGATCTCAGAATCAATGTGATTCTATTTGCATCATTGTGGATAGAATGACCAAGTTTGCCCATTTCTTACCCATAAGGACTAATTACTCGATGAAAGATTATGCTAAGTTGTATATTATAGAGATCATGAAGTTGCACGGTACTTTAATGAATATTATCCTGGATTGTGGCCCTCTAATTTCAACCCACTTTTGAAAGTCATTCCAAAAGGGTTTGGGTACTAGAGTGCGCCTTAGTACCATTTTTCACCCAAAAACAAATGGTCAAGCGGATAGAACTATCCAAAGTTTAGAGGATATGTTGCGGGCTTATGTAATTTATTATGGTGGTAGTTGGTATGACCACTTGCCTTTGATTGAGTTCATCTATAATAATAGTTACCACTCTAGTATTGACATGGCGCCTTTTGAGGCATTGTATAGTAGGCGATGTTGATCTCCTATTAGGTGGTATGAATTTTGGCGAGGGTAAGTTGCTCGGGCCCGATTTAGTTCACCAAGCCTTAAAGAAGGTGAAGGTGATTCATGATAGATTGAAAACTGCTCAAAGTCACCAAAAGTCCTATGCGGTTGTGAGGCGTAGGGACTTAGAGTTTTGTATGGGCGATTGGGTATTCTTGAAAGTGTCTCCCATGAAGGGAGTAATACGGTTTGGCAAAAAATGGAAACTTAGTCCCTGCTATGTTGGTTACTCTTTTATTGTGAAGAGGGTGGGCAAAATTTTCTATGAGTTGGAGTTTCCCCCTCGTATAAACTCCATTCACCTGGTTTTCCATGTCTCTATGTTGCAGAAATGTATGGGTGATCCTTCCTTGGTTGTTCCCTCGAAATATATTGGTATCTCAGAATAATTGTCCTATTAGGAGATCCAAGTGAGGATATTGGATCATCAAGTTTGCTGGTTGTGAACGAAAGAAGTGGCTTTCGTGAAGGTTCTACGGAGGAACCAAAAGTCTGAGAAAGCTACTTGAGAGGTAGAGGAGGACATGAAGTCCAAGTATCCACATTTTTTTTCCATTCCGAAAACCTATGATTGAGGTATGTATTAATATCTTTTATTTGATTTATGTCTTGGGTTCAAGTCCTCTTTGATAATGGGATTGATTCCCTAAACTTTGAAGGAGCCATGCGGCCTTGATAAAAGATGGGATTGGATTCCATAGTGAATAAAATAAAATGGTTAATTAATGATGATCATGATATGTGTTGTGTTGTGTTGTAACTGTTTTATGTGCTTGGTCTTAATTTTGTTTCGAAGGTTGTTTGTTATGTGTGATAATGTGTTTATTTGTTCATGCTTTCCATACCCATCATTTGCAGACGAATGATCCTAAGTGGGGGAGAATGAAACACCCGAGAATGTGGCCTTGCAAAATTTTTGGTTGATTGGTAGTGATCATGATATGTGTATTCTGTTGTATCCTTGTGGTGTGTTGTTTATAACTTGAATAAAGATTTATTTGGTGTATGTTGAGGTGTTAACTTGTGTCTATACTTACCTATCAAATTGGGAGAGAATTGAGACACCTAGACCTTAGACCATTTGGAAAACAACAACCTTTTCGTGTCTCTGGAGTTGATACGGTTGGGGTACTTAATTCATAACCTAGGTCACGACTCGTACCCCTACCCCCTCCCCTTTCATATCCTAGATAGTATATTAGGGTAATGTAATGTCTGCCATATGACAAGGCCATTCCTTGGTCATAATCAATGCATATGAGTCGTATACTATTCAACTATATTGAGTCAAGTCTCAACTGTGTGGACTATTTTGGTCATGAGTGGAGCTCACAATTGGGGAATGAAGTGTACCCTTGGTTACAATTAAAGGGTGTCTTTTCATACCCACAACAATGTGTTTGACCTAGGAGGATCCTAGGGTATGAGTTAGGGTACCACTCGTACCCAAGGTCTCGATTGCCAAATGAACCAAAAGAAGGAGTCGTACCCCTACACGTGTGGGCTTTTCAGATTTTAACCAAGGACCTTTTAGGTATTTACCAAGCCTAAAACCCTAAACCCTCTCACTATATAAGTCATATTAGCCTCCTAAGTCTTCATTTATAAGACTCAAACACTCTTAAACACTCTAAAGGCTTCTTGAAGCAAGATTGGAGGCTAGGGTTTGGAGGTGCTCATCTAGTGGAAAAAAGGAATGAAGATTGTTGGTGTGTCATATTGTTTAAGGAATGTATCTCTTCCAATCTATAAATAACTCTAAAACCATGTATTTCACACTTGGATTATTAAGTGTACATGGTGATTTTGAATCAAATGAAAAGGGTTTTGCGATCTAACAATGAATAATGATGATTCATGTTTATACTTGTGTTGATTTATGTATTAGATGGTAGATTGTATATGTGTGTGCTTGTTGTATTTTTTTTAACATAAGGGTCTTGATTAACCTTAGACTTGATGATTTCAACAATGATAATGACCTTGTTGAAGGTATGCACACAAGGTGTTTGTGAAAATGTCTAAGTGAAATGACTAGTTGCATGTTGATAATGTGTTTAGCTTGGGCAATGGACCAAATAAGTGTGAATGATTGTTGAATGATATTGTCAGTGTATTATGAGCAATGTATTGTGAAATTGATAAACTTTTTGGTTGGTGGCTAACGAAAGGGTAAAGCCCTAGACATGAAAATGAACTCAAATTGTGTGTGGAACCAAGTTATTAATGACATGTGAAAGGCTTGTGTGGGTCTTGAGGACCACAAATAGAATTGTAACACCCCGAAATTAGGTCCCAAAATGTCACACGGTGAATAGGGGCACAAGTGACCCCAAGCTAACCCTCCTACTGGCATAACTCATAAGCGGCTGAATAAAATGCTTAAATCTATATAAAATCAGCAAAAACATAGCACTTCTCTAAAGTTGATCAATACAATTATGAACTTTACGAGATTACAACTGTACCTTTACAAAATAAAACTAAAACTGAGTATATCAACTTCTACTGACTGTATATGAAGCCTCTACTGGTACTGACTTTAGATAGCCGGGTCATGACTCCCAACTATCCAAGCTCACTAAAATAAGAAAATACAATACTTCTTGAACTATAAAACTAACTCAAGCCCTTGAATCAAAAGGACATATCTCCTGCTGACTGGAAGTTGCAACTACCACTTGTACCTACATTATGAGACAATGTAGCACATAGACATATATATATATGGGTCAGTACTTTGGGAATGTACTGAGCATGTGGGGGTGTATGCAACATTTTTAAATAATATCATAAGTGTAAAATAAAATCATGCATGCTGAGAATAATGACTCTCTCCGCTTAAATTGAACTGTAATATAGTTTCTCATAAATCATCAACAGTAACACATGCTTCATAAATCTCATAAATCATTGGACTCAACTTAAACTCTTTGACTTATGACTTAGAGTGACTCGGTAACTCAAGAAACTTAGACTATTATGGACTTGGGAGTTTCTTATAACCGACATAAACCATGTGAGCTGCATGGAGTCCAACGTTTTTCCCTCCTAAGGAGAGAACCCCACATTGGCGGGAGTATCGTACTCCTGCCAGGGAGTACAACCTCAACTTCGTGATCACAATCTCATACTCGGACTCTGGCCCACAATTATCAATATCAATCCTATGGTGGCATGTAGTTTTGGGGAAATACCATATTTCCCACTCAGTGCTAAATAGTCCTTCCAGAATCAGCTCAGAACGCATTAGTAAATCCACCTCAATCAACTCAAGGGTCTATCATAGAGACCAAAATCATAAATATATATCTCATCTGTAAATCATAACAACTTGTGGATTCCTAACTCGACTCAATCTCAAAATAATATTTCTCATCATCAAGTACATTTGCTTATCAAATCATATCAAGTATCAAAATCTTCGAGAAAATACCATGGGACTCATTCTTGACTCTCAAGCTCAAATGTCAATATATATTCAATGATCAACTTCACATGGAAAAATTTAAAATCATGACTCTTATCATTTATCACTTGGAAATCATCAATTCATAATAGAAATATACAATTCATAGCATAAATTCTCAATATAAGAAATAAAACAATGGAATAGTCATGTATATCAATCTTGAATAGCTCAATTCTCATAAATCAATGATAAAGTAATTTGGGTATAAACCCACTTGCAAAATTATGAAATTCCAATAGTAAAAATCAATTCTTTGGGCACAAGAATGAAAGGATATTCTTTTTTAAGCCTCACATACCTTGATTATGGTTTTGAGATGAAGAAACTTGATTGGAACTTCTTTCTCGCACTTTTGAGCTAAATTTCTTAATGCCTTGACTCTTGAACCACTTGAAGGTATTTATGGAAGGTTCTTGAATTTTCTTGTAGAATATTGGATTTTTAGGTTGAGAGAAAACCCTAGCTTCTTGAATGTTCTTGGAAAGAAATTGGAGAGAAATGAAGTTCTCTCCTCTACTTGGATATATATAGAGAGGCAAAAATGGGCGGAAATAACAAAAATACCCTTGAGCAAATTCTAGAATTGGAGCCCAATTTTTGTCCTTGGCGCGATGCTCCATGATCACGGACCTTCACTGAATTTTGACAATTGAGAAACTGCTCAGTGGTGCAACGCGGTAAAATCACATTTGCCACCTTGGTCGTGACCTGAAAGAGCACCGAGATGCGGTGGAATCACGTTGGTGCATTGGAATTTGACAATCCTAAAATTGAGCCTTAGAGCAATGCGCCAATATCACAAAGGCTCGCTGGAAATTGACAATTGCCATTTTGGCTGGCTCCGCGACTCGCTGAAGTGCCAGGTGGTACACTGTCTCACTAAAATGGCTCTAACTCTTCAACCGAGTGTCGAATTTGGGAAAATTTGGTATCGATGGAAAGCTTATTCAATGATATACATGACAAAAATTAAAAATTAGAGAAATACAATATGGTATAATCATCATTCACTTTCAAAGTCATTCCATATTCTCAAAAGACGAATTTAGACTTAAGGAATGATCAGGGTATTACAAGAATTGTATGATGAATCGAATAAAGGCATTGGACTAATGAGATGGTTGAGAAATGAAGGTTCCCATAAGGACCATATGGTCAGGTATAATGTTGAATTGTCTAAGTGAGCCAAAGCCCTAAATGTGATATAAAATTATATGAATGAACATGTATGAACTAATAAGTGAAGAGTTCAAATGTCGGCTAATAATGGAGAGTGATTTGAGTTCCTCATTTAAAGAAATAACTAGTGATTCGAGTTCCTAGTCCAATGAAAAATAGGTGATTCAAGCTCCTCGTCTTATAACACGGCTAGTGATTCGAGTTCCTAGTCTGAAAAACTATCTTGATATTAGAATATCTCATCTAATAACACAACTAGAAATTTGAGTTCCTAGTCAAATGAAATGACATGGCTAGTGATTCGAGTTCTTAGACCGGTGAAGCGATTGGTGATTCGAGTTCCTAGTCCAATAAAATAAAAATAAGATTGGCCGAATGGGCTAACTTGGTGGAATATGTGTCACCCCATGTGTTATGAACTAATGACTTAAGTATGAACGGTAAGCCTTGTCTCCCTTTGTGGAATAATATGAGCATTCTATGTATGTCTATGTGTATGATTATATGTTCAAGAATAATGTTAAACCTTGATCTCCTGTCCAGCATGTGAAAATATATGTGTAGGGATAAGTGTATAAATATGAATGATGATATATCTACATGACTTGTTGGTGAGAGATTATGATATATTGACTTGTTGTTAAATGATGATGTTATTTTATCCTTACCCATGAGTTACATGCTAGCGTTCCAACCACTAACCATCTTCGGACGATATTTTCCCACTTGACGTAGGGGCCAGAGCATCTTCTTCTTTACCTGCGCAATGATTAGGTGATCAAGTGGTTCGTCCATTGACTTGAAGGGGTGATCTTCCTTACATTTGGAAGACGTTCATCTCTTAGTCCTTATCTTTAAACTTGGTCTGTTTAAGATGTGGTTTAGCTATAGTCAAGGGCTTGTCCCGATATATATACTTATTGAATTCAGTTTATTATAGAGGTATTATGAACAACTTTGAACTTGGGTGTGGTTATTATTATGAATATAATGATGACTTATGATATTATTCCACAATCTTAACATGTGAATTGGAGTTCCTTCGACTCATATGATATAACGGGGTGTTTAGGTTGGGTTATTGGGCAACCTTCGATACACGTGTGCTTGAGCTGACCATACGACATGGCCCATAGTTCAGGGTGTGCCAGTGTTCTATCTCTTAAGCTACATGAACTCTACTTGAATTACATAAACCACCAAATTTTCACTCTCATTAATATTTTATATCACCCTCAAATTATTCTCTACTAAATTAATACACACTGCCATCACTTTTCCTCAATTTCAAAAATTAGGGCTAAACTACAATTTCTACCATGAATTCATTTCTAAAGATTTGCTAGGGTTACAGGAAGTAAATTCAAATCTAGAATGTTATTACTTACCTCCAAACATGAAAAACTCCAAAAACCCTCTAAAAATGTCTTCACTAAAGTTCTCTTATATTTTTTGAAAAATTTAGTAATGAAATTATTTTCCAATTTCTAAAATTGTAGAAAATTCTATTGTTAATGTAGTAGAGATTAAAGTTCCACTACAACGATTCTCTCTTATAAGTTTAGGTCAGTCACTGTGGTTCCTTATACCACTATAGTGGTTATTTTTTTCTGTGTCGTGGTATAAGCCAGAAACTTGAGACCTCTCCTCTGTTTTGCTCACTTTAAACACGCACCACAAATCTTAACCTCGCAAACCTAATCCTTCATGGCAAACTTTATAACAAGAGTTTTATAACTCTATTTCAGGATCAAAAATATTTACGACTTTTTAAACACGCTACCTATCCAAATATTATATCAAACATCACTATAAACCATCATATTAGTACCAAATTTTGTTTTACTAAAACACCACAAAATTGCCCAATCTTAGACCATCCCTAATTTTCAAGTTAACAACAATTTGGATCATTAAATTAGATACCAATTTGCCCCTCACTCATCCCTGAATGACAATTATCCCTAAAAGACATAGGGAGATAAAGAAAAGTACTTGTGTCAATGAACAAGTGTGGATAGCGCTTGCGAATGTCTGCTTTTGTCTCCCAAGTAGCTTCTTCAATAGTATAGTTCTTCTAGGAACCTTCAAATAATGAATGACTCGATTCCTTAACTTTCTTACATCCGTAGCTAATATCAAAAATAGTCCTCTCCATAAGATAACTCCCAATCAAAAAATTAGGGGTCCCAATGAAATGTGTAATCACCATCCCCATGATACTTCTTTGGCATAGATATGTGGAATACTGGGTGAACTCTTGACATACAAGGGGTTAATGCTAGTATGTACACCACTGAACCCACTTCCTTTAAAATTTCAAAGGGTCCAACTATCTTGCTCTCAACTTTTCCTTCTTTCCAACCCCTATTACACCCTTCACGGGTGACACCTTTAGAAGCATGTTTTCTCTTTCTATAAAATTTACATCTCTCACTTTATTTTCTATGTACTTTCTCTTACGACTCTGGACAACTATGAGATTTTCCTAAATGAACCTCACTTTCTCCATTGAATCCTCAAGTATGTCAGTACACTAAGACCTCACCTCCAATGTATCAAGCCACCCAATTGGAGAACTATACCTCCTACTATATAAGGCCTCTAAAGGGGTCATATCAAAACTATTATGGTAACTATTGCTATAGGTGAATTCACACAATGGCAAGTATTGGTCCCACTAACCCTTGAAGTCCATAACATAATACCCTCGAATGTTCTTAAGCTCTTGGATAGTTTAGTACGAGTGACCATTGATTTTTTCACTCAAAGTTGTACTTTGGTCCTATCCGGACCTCCGCTCTGACTAGAATTTGTCCCAAAAATTATGGGGGAATTGAGTATCTCTGTCTAGCGCAATCAAAATTGGTACCCTGTGTAACTTTACGATCTTCTTCACATAAATCTTATCCAACTTAGCCGCATTATAGTTATCCATACTGAAATGAAGTTAGCCAACTTAGTCAATTGATCCACAATGAACCATATTGAGTCATACTTCCTCAATGTCTTTGAAAGACCAACTACAAAATCTATAGTTATCCTTGACCACTTCCTCTCCAAAATAGGCATTCTCTGGAACATACCACCATGATTTTGGTGTTCATTATTAACCTATTAACAGTTTGGACACTTGGTTATGAAATCCACAATATCCCATTTTATTCTTCGCCACTAATAATGTTACCTTAAGTACCTATACAGCTTATAGACACTCGAATGTATAGAGTACTTAAAATTGTGAGTCTCTACGAGAATAGTCAAAATCAAATTGATCTGAGGCATGCAGAACCACTACCGAATCCTTAAAATTACTTAATTATCAAGAATGGCCTCTCTTGCTCTATCCTGTACCTCCTTTTCTCTAAGGTTTCTTAACTTTTTGTCCTTAAACTACCTACTTCTAGTTTGGTCATAAAATATGGACCTGACCTCCATTTTTGCTAACACCCATCTTTCACTAGTCTCATATAACCTCAGAAAATTGTTAGCTAAAGACAATACCTCTCTTGCCAATGTGTGTCAAGACACCTACATCAATGCTAAACTTTTCATTCTTATATATGCTTGGATCAATGCATCCGCCACCATATTGTATTTATCTAGGTGATATAGGATTAAGATGTCATAGTCCTTAATCATCTCCATTCATCTTTTTTATCTTAAGTTTAGACCCCTCTGACTAAACACTTGTTATAGGATGTGCTGTTCTATGAACACCTTACACTATACTCTATTGAGATAACATCTCTAGATCTTTAAAGGAAACACCACAACTGTCAATTCTAATTCATGTATGCGGTAGTTTTTCTTAGAAGGATTCAATTTTCTTAAAACATAAGCAATAACTCACTGATCCTGCATCAAAATAGCACCTAAAACCAACCATGAAGCATCATAATATATAATGAAATCATTCCCCTCAATGGGCAATGTGAGAATCAAGATGAGGTCAATAAGGTTTTAATCTTTTGGAAACTCTCCTTATACTTATCATCACATACAAATGGGACTTCTTTCTGATTAATGCGGGTCAGGTATGAAGCAATAACAGACAAATTATTAATGGCTTCAACCTTCTATGGGTATACCATAACTCATTCCATTGAATCTATGTGCCTCAAGAATGACACCGAAGAAAGCTATAATTCATACTTAGAATACTTATCATACAATTGCTTCTACCCTAACAACTTCAATAAAGTACATAAATAAGCTTCATGCTCTTCTTCATTTTTAGAATGAACATGTATATCATAGATGAACACAGTAACAAATAAATCTAAAATAGACTTGAACACCTCATTCATTAATCTCATGAAAATAGTTGGGGCATTGTCCATACCAAAAGATATAATTAAAAACTTGTATTGCCTGTAACGTGTTCAGAAAGCAGTCTTTGGGATGTCCTCTTCCCTGATTTTTAGTTGATGATAACTCGACCTTAAATCAATCTTAGAGAATACTATAATTCCTTGC
>NC_061117.1:58656923-58674701 GCF_002878395.1 Capsicum annuum
GCAAGGAATTTTTGTTACAAATGATCACCTTATTTTGGTAGTCTATACACATTCTCATATTACCACTTTTATTTTTCACGAACAACGTAAGTGCACCTCAAGGAGAGACACTTGGGCAAATAAATCCTTTTTTCCAGCAACTCGTACAATTAAGACTTTAACTCTCTCAACTTTGTTGGTGCCATACGGTATTTGGAGGGATGGAAATAGGTCTAGTTCCTGGCTCTAAACCTATACAAAAGTTCATATCTCAGGCTGGAGGCATACCCAATAGATCATTTAGAAACACTTCTAAGAATTCACGTACTACTGGAACCAGTGCTATAGGAGGACTAAAAATGAGCTAAAATGCCCCATACCCCATCTTTACTAATTTCTAGACATGAATTGCAGACACAACACTTATAGGTTTAGGTTTGAAAGTAACTTCCCACTCTAAATTTTCTCTACTAGGCATCACAACAGTGATGATTTTAGCATAACAATCAAGAATGGCATGATAAGGACAAAACCAACTTATCCCTAGAATGATATCAAATTCCTCTTCTCTACAATCACTTAGTCTGCTAACGTTTTAAACCCCATGAACATCAAAAAATATGCACAATACACCTGATCAACATATACAAACACCTTAATTGGAGTAGACACATACATGAAAGTATCAAGATATTCATAATCCGAGTCCCAACCCATAGCAAATTTCACAGCCATATAAGAAAAAGAGTAACTGAGATCAAATAATACAAAAGTCATACGGTCACAAACATGAGTAATATCTGTGATCACAGTGTTAGAACCTTTTGCCTTAGAAAATGCTAAAACTACATAAAGATATACATTTTCACCACCCTGATCACTACCTCTACCACCAACTTATCCTCAACTTTAGTTATCCTGGATGCTACCCCTAGCCTTTCCACCATACCTCTATATAGATGACCTTTACCATTTTATCCACCACTAACACTTATCAAAACTAGAACAGTAGAATCCAGTTGCTGAGTAATTTGTCCTATAGAAAAAAAGTTAATACAATACCTTCTAATGTGTCCTAACCCCCACACTTAAGGAATTTACGTCCCAAAATAGGACTCTGAATTAAAGAGGATGAAGGTGTATATCTATAGGCTCAGAAAGGATGATAACTAACCCTAAATGGGCCCTACCGACACCAACTTGGTTTAATGATAAGGCTTAGAAGAACTGCACCCTATTGAGAAGTTACCACTAAATTGGCCTAAGGTACGAGCCTTTTTCTCTTCTACTTTAACCTCTCCATATTTTTCAAGCGACTAAGCCTTCTTAGAAAATTCAACAACATCCTAAAAAGACATACCAGACACAATCATATATAAACTATCTAACTAAATATAGATTTCAGACCCTTCATAAAGTACCTAGTCCACTCTCTTATGAGGTAATCAACTATAGTAAATAATGAGACAAGGCATGCAATTTTTCCTCATAGGCTGCCATGGACATGTTACCGTACTACAACCTCAAAAATCCATGCTTCTTCTGATCACGATAATTGTAGGAACGTACTTATTAAGAATATATTCTAAAATTAAGCCCAAGTTGGTGGAGGTAAAGCATCCTTGCTCTCTAACAATGACCTTCACTATTGCTTGGCTTCAGCTTGCAGCTAAAAAGAAACAAACTCCATGCCATATCTCTCAATAATAGCCATTTTGTTCAGATGTTCATAACAATCTAGAAAGAACTCAAATGCATCCTTAGACCCTATACCTTGGAATATCAAGGGTTTTATTTTCATGAACTTGTAGAATAACCATGTTCATCATCAGTCATCATGTGGTCCAAGTACGTGTTGAAGATACACCCCTATTTTAGAGCCTGCATCCATCCTTATCACTCAATAGTAGTATATTACAAGGTTGTGGGTAGAACAGTAGGGACAACTACTGTAGAGACAATGTAAATTGCTCTACCTAAGAAACCCAACTCTTGTTGAATCACTTATACAGATAAAAACACCTGAACCATTCAGTGTTGGCACTATATTCTCCTAAGCTATCATCTCTTTTTTGTAAACTACCTTCACTTTATTTTGACTATAGTATGGGTTGTCCAACTATGAGGGGGGAAAGGACAGTGACCTTTGTCTTATCGATCTTTTAGCTACCTACGATCCACCCCCAACTGGTGTTTCCCTTTGTCTTTCTTGTCTAGATCTTCCCCTATCTTGAGGTCTTTATAGCCCCAGTAGCTGGTGCAGGTGTTGCTGCTTCAGCGGGTGTGGCGGTTGTTGCTACTGCTACTATGGTAGATGAGTATTTACCATCTATGAATAAGAGTGAAATAATTAGACACCAATTTTAATCAAAGATTCCAATTATAATTAGGTCATAGAATGAAATAAGGAAATAAGGAAATTTATTAATAAAGTCCAATAGCCTCCCAAAGAAATGTACATGTGCCAGTATACCATTCCATGGGACCTTACTAGACCTATTTTTCTATGATGAGATCTACAAACCTTATTTTATGATACCACCTCTATCATGACATAATTGGTCATGATTGGGACCCACCCTAACCTACGACACGAGAACCATACTAGTCTCGCCCTTACTAACTCAAGTGTTACAATTATATTTAATTATATCAATTTCTAGTTTTAAGAAAATACATAAAGGGAGCTATTCAATAATTTATTTCACCCATGAACCAACACCAATATTCAAATAATAGAGTACAAAACCTCAAATTAATACATCCCCAGGACCTGAAGTCAATGTACAAGAATATTTATGAATAAAGAAAGTCTAAAACAACTAAAAATATCCAAATCATAAGAAATAAGAAATTATTATAGTACCAAAACAAAGTACACAACTTTGGTAAGGAGATCTGAAGGATGCCTAGACATGCTGCTCACTTACAAAATCAAGTGTGAACTACTAACTAGAGTTGAGGTTGCATGTTAGTCACTAAAAGATGTTCTACACTCAACAAAAGAAGAGTATAGGTAGCATTAGCACATCAACAAGTATTGGTAAGAATCAACAACTGACTAACTCAACAATTTACAACTCAGCAATTCAGACAAGTATAAAGTGATCATAACAAAACTCATAATTAAAGACATTACATAAGGAGAAATGCACAAGTTTACATTCACAATATTTTACACAAGTACTTTCAACAATAACTCATCATCACATGTAATAATTATAAAGGCACTCAATGCATATAAATGAGTTTATGTATGTAAGATGTTCAAATCATCTCTTAATCTTCTCTTCATCAACAACAACATAATATCTTACCGACATGGTACCCAACCCTTTATAACAATATATCATATTTGTACTGGTGTGGTATCCAATCCTTTATTACAATATATTATATCTATACTGGTATAGTACTCGACCCTACATCATCCAACATCATCACAATGAATATAAATGAAATGCAATCCATAAATCACAAGTCATTCTATAAGGAAATCATAGATGCTTAGTTTATAAACATGCACGAAGCCAAGAAATTTTAAGTGCTACAACAAAATCATAGCCTACTTTAATTCCTTAATCAAGTCACCTTTAGGCCATAATTTTGCCATTTTGTTCTCATTCAAATCTTTATTGATCTATAATAACAAGAATAAATACCCAATTTAGTAATATATCCCTTTTAACTAACAGGGATTAAAACTACTGATTTTAGTCATAAACTCACCCTGTTTCATCATCTTAGGGTTTTCAATATCTTAAGCTATATGAATTCTTTTGAATTAGTATGAGCAACTAAATTTTCACTACCATTAATGTTTTCTAACACCCTAAAATTATTGTTTACCAAATCTATACATATTGCCACCACTTTTTTCTCAATTTTAAAAACTAGGGAGAAATCCCAATTTCTACCATAAATTCATTTCTTAAGATTTTCTAAGGATATAGGAAGTAAATTCAAATCTAAAATATAATTACTTACCTTTGTAGATGAAAACCTCCAAGAACCTTCTGAAAATTGCCTCTTCCAAAACTACTTTGTATTTTTTTATAAAATAGAGAATATGATAATTTTTTGGTTTTTAAGATTGTCAAAATTCAGAATTTTACAGTTGTAGCGGTTTGCACATTTAAATTTAGGTCCACCGTTATGGTTTCTTGTACCGTTGCAGTAGCTACTTTTTCTACTACAGTGGTCCAAGATAAAAACTTAGAACCTCTCCTCGATTTTTCTTATTATTCAACACACACCATGAATCTTACTATTGTGAACAACCCACTTAATTGTAAACTCTATAACCAGAGTTTTATAACCCCATTTTAGGTGCCAAAAATTATGACTTTCTAAACTTGTTGCCTAACCAAATATCACTATCAACCATTACATTAGTTACAAATTTTTTTTTACTAATACACCTCAAAATTTTCCAATATTAGACTAGCCCTAATTTTCTCTAAAAATTGGCTAAGGTAAGACTAAGTGCAAATTTTACCTTACCTTTTGTTGTAACAATAATTTAGGTCGTTATAAATTATTTGGTTCCTTTAGCTATTACTATTATGGGGGGATGATTAGGCATAGGTTATGCTTGATATTTGTTGAGTGATTAATTGCACCTTTTGAGGTTATGGGGGCAGTTAGGTTATTATTTTTCAAGGCTAGTCGTTTATATCATTATTTCTTGGATATTCTTATTTGGTTCATGGCAGGCTGGTTATGGATTGGTATCTAAGGTTGTAGGTATTCTTTTATGTTCCTTTCCTCTATATAATATTGAGTTGTACTATTTGTAGACTACCTTATAATTGTCCTCAATTTGGTTAGAGATTCTAATTATGCCAGATTTAGCTCCCTTATTTGGTTATGATCCTTGATATGTAGGCTAGATCCCTCAGGTCAGTGCCTTTGTGTTCAATCCTATATATATAATCTTATTGTGCATCCCTCATCATCTTTATCTATTCTTATTGTATATACCCTCCCCGCCTTATACTACTACTATTTATCCTTCCTTTACTTTTTATTTATGTATTAACTAGTTATGTTCGATATTGCACCTTCGTCCTAAATTATTTATAGTGTATGATAGTTTGGTTTTCCATTAGTATTGTTATGTGTCATTTCTTAAATAGTTACATGTAACGTATATTGATGTTGTATAAGTTATTTATGCATACATTATCTTTGAAGTGCAGTCAACTGATGCCTACTGATTACCTCGTGAATTATACTATACTTCTGTACCTTGCAGATCATAGTATGAGTTTTTATTGTTGATGTGTGCATCATGTGTAGCTTCTATGGATCATAGATTTAGGGTGAGCCTTGATGCTCGGAGTTATTCCTACTCTCTATCTTTTGCTGGATAAGTCTTTAATTTGCATTTTAAGATAGTTTGTATATTTATATTGTGCTTATTTGTACTTTTATTGATAGTGGATCTTGTTACAACTTTACTAATTTTGGGGTTATTTCTCTTTATTATTAACCTTATTGTATTCATTTTCTGCTTTTTTTCATCTGCTCTTGTGACAATTCGTTACTTTCTATTTTTGATTATTTATTGTCTTACCTACCAGTTGTAATAATAGTGTAATACCCTAAAATTTTGAAGCTCTAGACCTTTATAAAGATAGGCCACTAAGTTGGCTTTCCAACGCATCAAGTCTCATCTTAATCCGACATCGTGGCAAAAAGTTATGCAAGTTTTCCCAAAGTTCCAGTCATCTGTTAGTGACTACAACTCACTTGATGACCCGTAACCAAATGCTATGAGTCATTATGAGTAGTTGTATTCTGAACAGAAGTTAATCTTAGCTTTGTCCCAGTGAGTTCAACTCCACTCTATGGCCCATAATCAGCGGCTATGAGTTGTTAGGAGGGGCTCATAGCCACAACAATGGGTAACCAAGATTTCATCCCTGTGGTTATGAGTCCAGCATATGACTCGTAGTCAGACCTTATGAGTTGTTATGTGAACTTGTAGCCTAATCAATGAATGATCCAAAAATCAAGCCTTATACTACGACTCTACCTAATGACTCACAGTCAGTCATAATGAGTATTTCGGAGAAAGTCATAATCAGACCAAAAAGGACCCAAACCTCAGTGTTCTAGTTTATGAATCAGATCAAGACTCGTGACTAGTCGTGATTTGAGTTGTAACGACTGGAACAAGGTTTTCCTAAATAATTTATTAGGGATTTTGATGTCTTTCCCACTCTTTTAAAAGCCTAACCCACATCGTATGGGCTTTCCAAAGGGTTGTATAAATGCTCCAAAATCCCCAATTACATAATTAATTAATATATTCACTTAGAGAAATAAAAAATGGACAATTTACTCTTCTTTCCAAGGCAACTAGGGTTCTTTAAGTTCAAGATTGATTTCAAGAAATCACCCAAGGCTTCTACATCCAGGTATATGGGGTATTCATCATGGGCCCCTTTCACCCATTGTATTCTAAAGTTTCCTAAAACTTAAAAGTTTAGTTTACGCTTTATGATTAGGGTTCCTTGGTAATTGTGATTTTTCTTGGAATTACAGTTTATCATTGTAATTGAACCATGTGTACATGTTATTTGCATGATTTTATCATCTATCCATACTCAAAACCATGAATTCCCATGGGTTAATAAGATATTATGTATTGGGGTCTACAATTCTGAAATTTCTTACAAGTATTCCAATAATGTTATCACATTTAATGTATTTTTTCATGTTGGTGGGTTATGAACACATGACACCTAGATAGTCATGCATATTACAGTTTTCAGGCTACAAGTCATTCATACCATGCTTATATCATTAAATTTATGATATTATAATATTGAGCATTTATTAGTTTTGAATCATGTTAAACTTTTATCAATATCAGTGTTAGTTCAGTTGGGAGTAGAACTTAGCACCAACAAAATCTAGGGATGAAGGCACACCTACTAGTCAAAGATTGAGACCTTTAGTAGTACTCCCTAAATTCCAAACTACATAACTAGTGTAGGTTATGAGAGGTCATCCTGTCATTAGAGTTTGACATTCTCTTAGGGTTACCTATCAGTAGAGGATTGACACCCTGGTCCTTCAGGACATCAGTTTAGTGGATCCACACAGCCAGTGTTGCTACCCTTGCTAAGGTAATGACACTCTTTTAACTGGGTTACATGATGGACCCCAATTAGCTTAGATTAGGGCATGCCGATTAAATATTACCTCCCACAATTTCAGTTCATTATTTAGCCTAAATCAGTTTATGTTTGCATGACCAATTGTCCATATATTTGTTGTTTAGTAATTAATATCATTTCAGTATATGTTTATCCTTGATCTTGCATTTGTTTCACATGTGCATGCATTCATGCTCAGTACCTATATGTATATCAGCTAGTTCCTATCTCGAATACCAGTACATTCAAAGTACTAACCACATACTTTCTTTTATTCTATGTTATCTTATAACATAGGTTAAAATGCTCAGTTCAATTAGCCATAGTTAGTTGTGGACCATAACTAACTCCGCCAAAAATCTTCATCCCCGGCCTTATACTCTGACAGTGCCCTAGTGCCTAAGTTTAGACAGGACAATCAGGACAAAACACTAAGATCTAAGTCTCAGGGTAGCATAAATAGTAGTTGCACTAACTCCATCTACAAGAGGTGTGGTAAGAACCACAAGGGTGAATGCTAGGCTGACAGTGATGCTTGTTTTGGGAGTGGCAAGCCAGGATACAAAATCAGGGATTGCCCAGTGGTAGGCCAAAAGAGTTAAGATTCTTGTCATCTGGGTTAGGCTAACTTTTCTATAGTCCCAGTAGGTCGCCCGAATCAATAGGGCACCACCTCTAGTGCCATAAGTGGATAATGTTAGAATTGACTTAATGTCTTTTACACTCGACAGGATCATAAAGGTTCTCGTAATGTGGTTACCGGTATGTACAAGTCTTTAACATTCATGTATATGCATTATTAGATCCTAGAGCCACACTTTCCTTCGTGACTCCTTATATAGCCAGACATTTCGGTGTCAGTCTCAAAATCCATGTAGAACCCTTCTAGGTTTCTACTCCAGTCGATAGTTCCATCATAACCAGATGGGTGTACAGAAATTAACCAGTCTCATTGTCCAAGAAGGTCACCTTAGTTGACCTTATAGAGTAAGAAATTACCCATTTTGATGTCATTCTTGGTATGGATTGGCTCCACTCTTACTATGCCTCAATCAAATGTAGAAATATGATAGTCTAATTTTAGTTCCCTAATGAGCCTATTATAAAATGGAGGGGTAGTACCTCCATCCCTATAGGTTGATTTGTCTCTTACCTTAAGGCAAGAAAGATGATATCTAAGGGTTGAATCTATCATCTTATTTGAGTCAAGGACCTAAATTTTAGATTCCAAGTCTTAAATTAGTTCCAATAGTTAATGAGTTTCCAGAATTATTTCCTGAAGATCTGCTCAGAGTTTCTACCAAGAGGAAAATCAACTTTGGAATAGATCACCTTACAGACACCCAACCTATTTCAATTCCTCCTTAAAAAAGGCACAAGCCTAGCTTAAGGAATTAAAAGAACTGTTGATAGATCTCTTAGATAAAGGCTTCATCAGGCCTAGTGTTTCCCCATAGGGTTCCCTAGTTCTCTTTATGTGCAAGAAAGACAATTCTCTCAGAATGTGTATCGACTATCGTCAGCTGAATAAATTCACAATTAATAATAAGTATCCTTTCTCCGGGATTGATCAATTGTTCGACCTACTTCAAGGTGCACACTACTTCTCTAAGATAGATCTCAGATCCGGCTATTATCATCTCAGAGTCAGAGAATGTGGCATTCTAAAAAAAGCCTTCAAAACTCGGTATGGTCACTTCAAATTTATAGTTATGCCTTTTGGTCTGATGAATGATCCTATAGCTTTTATGGACTTGATGAATTGAGCATTCAAGTAGTACTTAGAAATATTCATCATAGTCTTCATAGACGACATCTTTGTTTATTCTCGTAGTAAAGGTGAGCATGCAGTCAATTGGAGAATTATTTTGTAGACCTTTAAGGATCACTAGTTATTTGCTAAGTTAAGAAAGTGTGAATTCTAGTTGAAATCAGTAGCTTTCCTTATTTATATTATATCTAGTGATGGCATTCGAGTTGATCCTCAAAAGACCAAACCAGTAAGGAACTAAACTAGACCTATCTTTCTATTAGATATCAGGAGTTTATTGGGTTTAGCCGATTACTACAGATAATTTGTTGAAGTATTTTCTTCTATTGCTTCCCCCATGTACAGATTAACTCAGAAGAAAGTCAAATTTCAGTGGTCAAATTCCTGTGAGAAGAGTTTTCAAGAGTTGAAGACTTGACTCATTTCCACTCTAACTTTGACCCTACCAAAGGGTTCAGATGGGTTAAGAATGTATAGTGATACTTCCACAGTTGGTCTTGGGTATGTGTTGATGCAGTAAGGCAAGGGTATAGCATACGCCTCTAAATAGCTTAAACCTCATGAGAAGAACTACCAGACTTATGAGCTTCAGTTGGTAGCAACTATTTTTTCCTTGAAAACGTAGAGACATTACCTTTATTTGGTTCATGTTGTACGTTTATTGAACAAAAAATTTTGAAGTATGTGTTCACTCGAAAAAACCTAAATCTTCATCATAGAAGGTGGATTGAATTATTGAAAGACTATAATATGAGTGTGTTGTATTATCGGGGTAAGGCCAATGTTGTGGCCGACTAAAACACCTTGGGTTTTGATCTTTAGAAATTTCCTGAATTTTTAGCTTATGGACATCATATGACTTGAGGGTACTTTTTGTATGATGTGGGTACGGATAAGGGTGTCTTGGTCGTATGTTACTAGTGTGGTTTTAATTGGTTTTTGTCCAAGGTAAGAATGGACATCAAAAGGGCTGCATAGAGATTATACAAGTGGTGTAGTCTAATTCAAATATTGCCTAGTGTCAACCCCCTTGGATTATATCTTGGATATAGTTTAAGGGTACTATGGTATGGGTATGACTAATGCTAGGGGATTTGAATTGTGGATATTGTGTTATGTCTAATATTCTAGTTAAGGTAGGAGTTCTAGGTACCACTCGTATGTTATGGGTATGGTTTGGGTGGTATGGATGTACCCTCTTGTATATAATTTTCAGCTTTTTAGCTGAGAGTATTCTGGATATTTTCCCTCTTTCCCAACTTAAAACCCACATCTTATAACTTTCTTAAGGCATCATTAGCTATCAAAAACACATTAAATAGACTCTCAAATACTCCCAAATCCTCAATGTTAAGAACACTTAGGGTTTTCATCAAGCATATGAATTGAGGCTATCTAGGGTGATTTTTCTCTGTACTCCATTGGTATCTAAGGCATGTTACTCCTCCCTCATTGTTAGTACAACTAAATTCCTATTTTAATAAATGGTTTTCATGATTTAATGGTGGGTATAATTTGGTTTTGAAATATATGTTGGGGGTATTGGTTAATAATGGATGGATAATATTTTCCCATATTTTACTTGTGGTTTTAAATGTCATAATGTTGGTTGAATATTGTGGAATATGTGGTGATGGTAAATGGGTTAAGTTTTACTTCGGATTATTCAAATTGCTTGGTTTTGGTTTTGGAAACTATATGCCCTCAACATATTTGATAAAATGCCTATAAGAATGGTTTTGTCACATAGTTTGACTTTTATTGAAACTATTGCATTGCATAATATGGTAATGGAACCTAATTTGGTTTAAATGGTTTAAAATAATTTGGTAAGGACTTGGTGGCCATGCTTTTGGTAAATTAGAAATTATGTAGGGTGCACAGGAATCCCCTACGGTTTGGCTAATGAGATTGCTTGCAAGTATAGTTGGTATGGTGATACCACTACATAATGCCTTGGTAATTAACTTTGGAATTGGTGGTATGATTATGTGCTAAAGGTTTTAATTGGGCAACAATGTCGGGTTGTGATAGCTAACCGTGAAAGTGTGAGTCTAATAGACGAACACTAGAAACTCATGTTTGTCGATAGGAGGGCTGGTCATGGTGACAATATACTTATAGGGTACATGTAAATCCCCTAAGTTTATAATTGTATATATGTATCATGGAGCGTGAAGGGTACACGGGATTCCTCTACCCTTATGATATCTCCAATTCGTGTGGCTACACGCATAAGGGCCCATTCAGGGGATAACACTGGACCCATATAGCCCGTGGGTGGTTTTAGGACAGTTACGCTACACTACCCAGGTTAAGGTTTTAAATACATGCTAAACTCATTTCTTTTTTCCGGCATGGAGATATATATATATATATATATATATAAATACATGTGTGTGTTTGTGTGTATGGATGTGATTGCATATGGTAATTTACTTGGTTTTAAATATTAGCAATATTTTATCCTTACTCCTGATTACATGCTAGCTTCTCCCGCTAACCCTTCTTCGAGTGTTGTATCCTCACGAGATACAGGAACCGACCATACTACTTCTCCTGCTCAATGATTGGATTCAGGAATAACTTTGTATTGGATTGAAGTGGTGAGCTTCCAAATTTTGGAAGGCTCCATTTCATGTTATAGTCTTCTCTACATACTTTTTTTATTTCATAGACTTTGGTTTTGACTATGGTTGGGGGAATGTCCCGATCGATTGTCATTTTAATTTTAGATAGAGGCTTTGTGAGACTACTTTGGGTTGGCATGGGCGGTATCAGTATTAGTGTTAGCATTAGTATTAGTACTGGTATTGGGTTTGTCACTATTTAACTGTATTTTATTTATGATTGTTCTATTTTGTTATGTTATATAATCAAAATTTATCCGACATAAGGTGTAGGGTGGTTACGATTGGGTATTGGTGGTGGTCTCCTATCCCGATTAGGCTTGAGGCACACAACACAACTAGGCCCTAGTTTAGGTTATGTCACTGATGCCCTCAGCAGGTTGTTTATGGTGAGTGCTACCCATGTTTAGTATGACAAGAAGGAGTTAGTTTGTGAGGTTCATCAACTTATTAGATTAGGAGTTTGGTTGGTTGATTCAGCCGAAGGTAGTGGCTTACAATAGCTCAAAATATTCTTTGGTTGCTGAGGTGAAGGAAAAATAAGACAGGGATCCTAATTTTTTAAGCTAAGGGAAGAAGTTCAGGATCATAAGGTTAAGGTTTTGTCTAAAGAGGAGATGGTGTACTTTATTGATAGGGAAGTTTTTGTGTTCCAAATGTGGATGATTGGAGGTAGTAAATGTTAATAGATATGCATAGTTCGTAATATTTTATTCACCCTGGAGCCACTAAGATGTACCACAAACGGCGGGACGTCTATTGGTTGAATGGTATGAAGAAGGATATAGCAAAATTTGTGGCTAAGTGTCTAAATTGCCAACAAGTTAACGCTAAGCATCAGAGACCTAGTGGTACTCTTCAGGAATTCCGTATCCCTACTTGGAAGTGGGAGGTAATGAATATGGACTTTGTTATGGGGTTACCTCGTACACATCTTCATCTTGATTCTATTTGGATAATTAGGGATAGAATGACCAAGTTAGCCTATTCTTGCCAGTCCATACTTCATATTAAGCTGAGGATTACACTCAACTTTATCTCAAGGAGTTGGTAATATTATATGGAGTCCCATTGACCATTATTTCAGATAAAGGTACTTAGTTTACCTGTCATTTTTGGAAGGCCTTTCAGAGGGTCTTGGTACCCAAGTTTGTCTCAGTAACACTTTTCACCCCAGAAATATGGTCAAGTAGAAAGGACCATTCAAACCTTAGAGTACATGTTGAGGGCTTATGTTATCGATTTATAGGATAGTTGGGATAATCACTTGCCTTTGATTGAGTTTTCCTACAATAACAACTATCACTCTACTATTCAGATTGATACATTTGAGGCTCTTTATGGTAGGAGGTGTAGGTCTCCTATTGGTTCGTTTGAGGTTAGAAAATTTACTTTGATAGGGCCAAACTTAATGTATGAGGCAATGGAGAAGATTCAATTGATTTGAGAAAGGTTGAAGACAACCCAGAGTTGATAGAAATCCTATACATATGTGAGGATGAATGAGCTTCAATTTGATATTGCTAACTTTTTGTATATAAAAATTTCACCCATGAAAGGGATGAAGAGGTTTGGTAAGAAAGGAAAGCACAAGCCCCGTTATATTGGCCCATATAGGAGTTTGAGCTATTTTGAGAAGGTATCCTATGAGTTAGAGTTGCCTACAGAGTTAGCATTAGTGCATCTAGCATTCCATATCTCTTTGCTAAAGAAATGCATTACTGATCCAGCTTCAGTCGTTCCTTTAGAGAGTGTGGGCATGGAAGATTGCCTTTCCTTTGAAGAAGTCCCAGTTGAGAACCTTGACCATCATATTCGTAGGTTGAGGAATAAAGATGTTGTTTTGGTAAAGGTTTAATAAAGAAATCAGTTTGTTGAGGGAGCAACTTGGGAAGAAAAAACCGATATGTAAGACAAGTACCCCTATTTTTTCTCTTCGAATCAAGATTTAGCTTGAGGTAATGGTTTACTTTATTAATTAATTCTCTCATTTTCTGTCTCAGCTATCCAGCATCCTCGTGTCATAGCATGCATTCATGAGTTTATTTCAGTCTATGCATCATGTCTTAAATTCAGATATTTAGTCATGATTCATCTTATAAGTATTCAGTGCATGATCTCAGTTTCTCTTAGTATCCCAGCTCAGATAGTTTCATTTGGGGAAGATTGGGGAGATATTGTAATACCTCAATATTTTCAAGCTCTAGACCCCTCAAAAAATAGGCCACTAAGTTTGCTTTCTAATTCATCAAGTCTAGTCTTAATCCGACATTATGGAAAAATGTTATGGAACTTTTCCCAAAGTTCTAGTCAGCTGCCAATGGCTACGACTTGCGTGATGACACATAACCAGATGCTATGAGTATCATAAGCAGTCGTAGTCTGAACAAAAATGACCCTCAACTTTAGCCCAATTACTACCACTCCACCCTATGACTCGTAATCAGTGGCTATGAGTCGTTAGAAGGGACTTGAAACCACAACAGTATGTAACCACAAATTCATCCCAGTGGTTATGAGTCCAGCATACGAATCATAGTCAAACCTTACGAGTCGATATGTGGACTCATATCTGAACCAGTGAATGGACCAAGAATCAATCCTCATACTACGACTCTACCTAATGACTCATAGTTAGTCATAACGAGTCATTAGGGTGAAGTCGTAGTCAAACGAAAAAGAACCCAAAACTCATGGTTCCAGGTTATGACTCAGATCACGACTCATGACCTGTCTTGAGGTGAGTCGTAATGACTTGAATGGGGTTTTCCTGTACAATTTCTCACGGTCTTTTATGTCTTTTCCCACTTTTTTAAAAGCCTAACCCGCATCGTTTGGGGTTCCCAAAGGGTTGTATAAAAGCTCCAAAATCCCCAATTACACTATTAATCAATATTTTCACGTAGATAAATCAATAGGGGGGATTTTTCTCTTCTCTCCAAGTCAACTAGGGTTCTTCAAGTTTAAGTTTGATTTCAAGAAATCACCTAAAGCTTCTATATCCAGATATGTGGGATATTCATCAATGGGCCCTTTTTACCTATTGAATCCAAAAGTTTCCTAAAACTCTCAAGTTTAGTTTACCCTTTATTCTTAGGGATCCTTGGCAATCATGAATTTTCTTAGAATTACAGTTTATCCTTGCTATTGGACCATGTTATTCTCACAAGCTTTGTATCTTTCCATACTCAGAATCATGAATTCTAGTTTAATAAGATATTTAAGTTTTGGGGTCTACAATCATGAAATTTCTTACAAATATTCTAATAATGTTATCACATTTAATGTATTCTTCCATGCTAGTGGGTTATGAACACATGATACCTAGATATTCATGCATATTACGATTTTTAGGTTACAAGTCTTTCATACCATTCTTGTATCATTAAATTAATGATATTATCATGTTAAGCATTTATCAGTTTTAAAACATATTAAACTTTAATCAGTATCAGTTTCAATTTAGTTGGAAGTAGAACTTAGCACCAAGAAAATCTAGGGATTAAGGCTCACCTACAGTCGAGGGTTGAGACCTTTAGTAGTAGTTCGTAAGTTCCAGAACTACGTAGCCAGTGTAGGTTATGAGAGGTCATCCTTCCAGTAGATGTTAACACTTTTTAGGTGTCACTTGTCAATAGAGGGTTGACACCATAGTCTTTCGGGGTATTAGTTTAGTGGATCCATACAGCTAGTGTTGGTACCTTACCGATACCCTTCCAATTAGGGTTATATGTTGGACTCCGATTAGCTCAGATTAATGCATGTAAGTTAAATATTATTTCCCATAATATCAGTTCAGTATTCAGACTATATTAGTTCAGGTTTGCATGACCAAGTGTCCATATATTAGTTATTCAGATCATTTTAGTACATGATTATGCTTGCTCCTGCATTTGTTTTACATGTTCATGCATTCATGCTCAATACCTATATGTATGTCATCTAGTTCCTATCTCACATACTTGTACATTCAAAGTACTGACCAATACTCTCTTTTGCACTATGTTATCTTATAACATAGGTTCAGATGCTCAGTTCCCAAATCACGCGAGTTCGTTCTGTGCCACTCAACTGCAGCATTGGAGAGTCCTCATTAGTCGAGGACTATCTATATTATTATTTATTCATCCCAGTATTTTATTTCATGCTATTTCAGTTAGTCAATTTAGTTGTGGATTTGTCCCAATAACTCATCATGTTTAGAGGCTTTCAGATAAGCAGGTAGTTAGTTATGTTATTAATGATGCTTTTAGTTACTTTTGATATTACCATAATCTGATTATTCAGATATTTTATACTAAAGACTTTCGCATGATATTTTGTTACCTTCTTTCATGTATTTTATAGCTTGTTCCAGATCATGGGTTAGCTTGGGGTCACTTGTGACCTTAAGCATCGTGTAACGACTAGGGGCAGTCTCAAGTCGTGACAAATAAGTGTCATCATGCCATGATGAATTAGATTGTGATAAATTATTATCAGAGTGTAGGTTCACCGGTATTGTTTTTAAAAGAACTAGTGCCTATTAGAGTCTTATGGATCGCTACAAAGACATCTACATCCTACCTATGGAAGGGGACTATAAGGAATTCTTAGAAAATCCCAATTTTGATTCCTTTTTACATGTCTGTACTTCTATGAATTTTGAGTACCTCTTTAACTTCTCTCTTTATCAGATGGATAACACAAGGTTGTCAATTACTACAGATGGGACTTCTTTATGTATTACTAAAATTTTGTCTTTGCATCAGGATAAAGAGTTAGAGATTGATATTGAGCATATTTATCATCATTCAATGAGTTTGGGTCAAACCTAGGCTTTGGCAGAGTGTGTGACTGCCTCAACTCTTCAAGATACTGTATTAGGGATTCTAAGTATTTTCTTGGATACTTCACAGTTAGTAGTGGTGCATTGTTGGGCTCGAGTTCGTAGTTATGAGACCAGTCAAACCCTAGGTTAGTACATTATCCTTTGAAAGGTCGTGGTTTGGTTCTTAGATGCTTAGACATATACATTTATATTTTTTGGATACTAATGATCACATGCATATATTTAGATACATATAGTTTATTCAATGGTATGATTCTAAGTAAAACCTTCATTTTACTATTATTTTCTAGATAAGGAGCTATTCCCACCTTTTAACTTTAAAACTAATTCTTTAAATGGAAGTCGTACCACATTTATTAATGGCTTATAAACCTTTTAAACTAAACTTACTACTTTTGAAACTTATACTAGGGCTAATTCTGGTTCATTTTTTATCCACTCTTTTTACCATAACTTATTCATGTCGGTCGGGGGAGATCCTGGTCTTTTTTACATAATCCTACTATTTTAATCTATAATTCAATCTTGGGCACCGGTATTATACATATTTCTACTTATTTAGCCTCAATTTGAGTCTAAGCATTTATTACACTTTTATTTCTCTCTGGCACTTGATAGAGAAGATTTGTCTTGACAGTTATTGACAGTCCTAGTTTGGGACTAGGTAGTATGTATATGGATACCCCAAATCCCCTACACATTCCTCTGTTTGGGGCCACGAGCCACAAGGGGTGACATCCATAGGACTTACCTTATGAGCCACAAAGCTAAAAGAGGTGTATATATTTGGTACGAGTTAGAACTTAGTCGATATGATAGTATTGATTTTTACTTTGTTCTTTTATTTATGTGCATTGCCTATCACCAGTATGATTGTTTGGCGCCTGTACCTATCGGTTTTATGGAGATTGAATAAGTATAGGTTATGTTTTCTATTTGATGAGAGTGATTTTAACTTTTGGGCTTATGGGAACTAAGTTAAGTTATTTTTTGTTCGGGCTAGTAAATTATTTTATTTTACATAGATATTTTAATATGGATTGTTGCAGAATGGTTATGGATACCCATGGTTGTAAGTACACTTTTGGGTTCTGTTCCTCTTCATTATGTTGAGTTGTACTATTAATAGACTACTTTATGATTGTCCTCAGTTCGGTTGGAAACTTTGATTATGCTACAATTAGCTCCTTTATTTAGTTATGATCCTCGAGATGTTAGGCTAGCTCCCTCAGGTTAGTGCCTTCGTGTTCAGTCATATATATACACACATATATATGTACATATATATATATATACATATATATATATATACACATATATACATATATAGATAGATGTATAGATATATATATATATACATATATATATACACATACATACACACACATATATAGATAT
>NC_061117.1:58677701-58710316 GCF_002878395.1 Capsicum annuum
AATTCATATTACAAAATTTTTACAAGATTTAACAAGCCTGCAGAAGCCAGTGGGAGCTTAGCGAAGCATCTATTCAGGAAACAAGATGCAATCACATGTAGAAGCTATTGGTACATGCACTTTAGTTTTTAGTAATGGTTTTATTTTAGAGTTGTAAAAGATCTTTTATGTTCCTAACTTTTCTAAGAATTTAATTTTAGTATTAATACTTGTATTGTTGGGATACTTCTTATTTTTAGAAGATTATTCTAATCTATTTTATAAATCTAAACTTGTTGGATATGGTACATTATCTGATGGTCTTTTCTCTGTTGATTGCAAAATGTCTCTACTCATAATGTTATGCATGTTCAAGATGGCACTAAACAATGTGTTGTGAATGAAGATTCCTCTTTTTTATGGTATCGGAGATTAGGACATATCTCCCTAGACAGAACTAAGGGTTTAATAAATGATGGAGTACTTAGTACTTTAGATTTAATTGATTTTGATACTCATGTTGACTGCATTAAAGGCAAGTAGACAAACATGTCAAAGAAAGTTGTCAAGATGAGTTCAACTATATTAGAAATCATACATTCAGATATATGTTATCCAGATATAGATGCATATGGTTAAAAATACTTTATCACCTCTATAGATGATTACTCATGATATATGTATCTCTTATGCTTCACTATAAAAGTGAAGCATTTGAAGCCTTTAAAGTTTGTAAGGTTGAATAGAGAAACAATGAAAAAAGTAAATTAAAATTGTGAGGATTGATATAGGCGGTGAGTACTACACTGGATATGCTGAGGATGGACAAGTCCAAGGTCCATTTACAAAATTTCTTCAAGAAAATGGAATTGTTTCCCAATACACAATGCATGATTTTCTAGATTAAAATGTTGTAGCAGAAAGAAGAAATCAAACATTATTAGGCATGGTGCATAGTATGTTAAGTAGTTATAAGCTATCTATGTCCTTATGTATTAAAGCTCTTAAGACGACAACGTATATATTAAATCGAGTTCTAACCAAGATTATCCCAAAGACACTTTTTGAGTTGCTCAATGGTTGGAAATTGAGTTTACTGCATCTTCATGTATGGGAATGCCCGTCTAAAGTAATAATCTATAATCCACAAAAAAAAAAACTAAATTTTAGGATCATTAGTAGATATTTTATTGGATATGCTGAAAGGTCTAAAGGATATAGATTCTATTGTGAATCCAGCAACACTAGGGATGTGGAATCAAGAAATGCAAAATTTCTTGAGAATGACTTAATTAGTGAGAGTGATTAAATTAAGTATACAATTTCTGTTTGAGATCGATCTTCCACTTCAAGTAAATAATTGATGGTCGTACCTAACACCCCTTAATTACAATTGGGTGCTACACAACAAATCAGTGAGATTCTACAAGCTGTTGAAAATGCTCAAGTAAATAAAGTTCAAATGATTCAAAAAATTATTAAGAAGTCAATTGAACAACATTATCATCAGGAAAATCTATGTGCAACATTAAGAAGATCTACAAGAGAAAGAGAATTAAAATTTCTAGTGACTTTGTTATGTATTTACAGGAATCTGATATTGAAGTTGAAAAAGATCCTAAATCTTTTTTACAAGTCATAAATTGAGAATGGTCAAAATTGCAGTATAATGCCATGAAAGAAGAGATAAATTTCATGAAAGGTAACAAAGTTTGGGATCTTGTAGAGTTGCCTAATGGTGTAAATGCCATTGGGTATAGGTGCGTCTTCAAAATAAAAAGGACTCATCAGGTAATATTGAAAGATATAATCCAAGACTTGTTGCTAAAGGATTCACTTAAAAGGATGGAATTGATTACACAGAAACATTTTCTCTTATGTCTGAAAAGGATTCTTTTTGCATATATTGGCATTAATATCTCACTTTAGCTTAGAATTGCAATAGATGGATGTGAAAAATACATTTCTCAATGGTGATCTAGAGTAAGATATTTGTATAAAACAACTGAAAGTTTCTCCTTTAGTGATGGTGAGCACTTGGTATGTAAGTTAAATAAATTCATATACGGAGTAAAACAAACCTCCCATCAATGGTACTTGAAATATTATAATTTTATCTCTTCATTTGATTTTGTTGAGAATATTATGAATCAATGTATATACCAGAAAGTCAATGGGAGTAAAATATATTTCCTAGTTCTATATGTGGATGATATCTTACTTCCATCCAATGATAAGGGAATGATACATAATGTGAAATAAGAATGATACATAAGGTAAAATAATTTCTCTCTAAAAGTTTTGATATGAAAGACATCAGTGATGCATCTTATGTCATTGGCATTAAGATCCATCGAGATAGACATCAAGGTACCTTAGGTCTATCTCAAGAAGCCTATATAAATGAAATTTTAAAGAGATTTTGAATAAAAGATCGTTTACTAAGTGGAGCTCCAGTTGTGAAGGGTGACAAGTTCAACTTGAATCAGTGCACAAAGAATGATCTTAAGGAGGAACAAATGAAAGACATTTCATAAGCTTTTGCTGTTGGAAACTTGATGTACGCTCAGATTTATACATGACCTAACATAGCATTAGATGTTAGAATATTAGGAAGATATCATAGTAATCCATCTCTTCACCACTGGAGAGCTGCAAAGAAAGTCTTAAGATATCTTCAAGGGACAAAAGACTACATTCTTATGTACAAGCGATCAGTTGAGTTGAAAGTCATTAGCTACTCTGATTCAAACTTTGATGTCTATGTTGAGTCATGAAAATCAACTTCAGGATATATTTTTATGTTAGTTGATGAAGCTATATATTGGAGAAGTGCTAAATAAACTTTGATTACTACTTCCACTATGGAGGTTGAATTTGTTCCTTGTTTTGAGGCTACCACACAAGGTGTATGGTTGAAGAGTTTCATATTTGGGCTTAGAATTGTCGACTCTATCTCTAAGGTGTTAAAGTTATTTTGTGGTAATTCAGATATTGTCTTTTTGGCTAATAATAACAAAAGTGGTAGTTGAAGCAAGCATATTGACATCTAGTATCTAGCCATAAGAGAGGATGTTAAAGATAAGAAAGTGGTCATAGAACACATTAGCATTGGAGTGATGTTAGTTGATCCTTTAACTAAAGGCATGCCGCCGCAGAAATTTAAGAATCACATAGTCACAATGGGACTTATTTTCACTATGTAAATTTTGTTGTAACGGGGAATGTTGATGAAACTCCATTTGATATGATATTTCTCATATCTATAATTCTGTGTACATTTAGTTCTTTTTAAGAAATATCACTAAAGTATGGACCTAGCATAAACACTAAGTTTATTCTTAATTTTATATTAGCTAATATTCAAAGACATTGTATAATTATGATACATGAAAGATACTACTCACTTTAGAAGAACTATCAACTATGATTCTTGTATTATATTTCATTCATGGACATTGTAAATAAGGAACTAGTGGGAGAATATTAGAAGTTTAAAATTTTGAAGTATTGTAATGAATCATAACTTTTGGACCAGTCGGAACTAACTTCTTCCACATCTCTATAACTTGCATAACCCTTGAAAACTGATGCCTATCTTGATAACTACTAAAAACTGTTCTTAATGGTAGAACATTATATAATAAGGATACGGACAAAGGGACCTTAAGTACAAAATCCCTTTTACTGACAACACCATAAAAGTGAGGAATTTTGAATGCTTACAAGAATCACCCTTCGTGGCTGTCAACTCCGATAATTCTGACTACTCGTGACAATGGCTGGAGGTATGTCTTTAACTATTTCCACTGAGCTATTGCTCTACATTTCTAACCATTGACAGCCATGGTTGTTTTGATGGAAAACCACTCTTGTCATGTTTATTTGATTTTCACCTCAGGCTATGTTGGTTTCCTGAAACTTGCCTCGTCTTCTTGCAGTCACCATTTTTTTATTTAATTTGATTTTTTGCATGCATCACTTTGAATTACTATACATCTAGAAGATTTATCCCCAACAACTGCAGACACTCTTAAAACCAACCCTTGTTAAGTTTGTGATCCTCCAAATTATCTTCTAGTTTTTAGTGGTGTTAGTATTTGCTATTAATACAAAGTGAGTTTACTTCTATATTGGTTGAATGATAATTATTCTTTCGATCAGATTTTATTTTAATGTACTACTACTGCTTTTGAATGTCAATATTGATCTAGACTTTAAACGGGTTTGCCTTTTCAAAACATTATTATCTTGGTCCGACTAGACATGAATTCCTAAGGATAATTTAGCTTTCAAAAGTATTTTGACTTTAACATGCTTTGATTAATTTCATATGGATTGAGCCACTAGTTATGATTTAGCTTTCAGAACCTGAAATCAAGTCAAACCATATTTCCAACCAAATCTAAAACAATGGGCCATTAAAAAATTATTTAATAGCTATAATAATCTATATTTTTACAACTAATAATAAAGGCAATAAGCAGGCACAAGGTCAACATGCCTGCTTGGGTTCTCTTCTTCAACTATTTTAATCGTAATTTTACTATATCATTTCTAATTAATTATTATAAGTAATTTAAGGGTTAAAAATTAATAATACTTAATAAAAAAAGGTAAAATAGAAATAAAATGATATATTAACTCTTAATGTTTTGTTTTTCCTTCTTCAACTACTTCGTAATTTTACTATATCACTCCTAATTAATTATTATAAGTCATCTAAGTATTAAAAAATTAATAATATTTAATTAAAAAAGATAAATTAGACATAAAATGGTAAATTAACTCTTGATGTCTTAAATGAGATCCATTTAAATCTTTGTCATGAGTATTTTTTATAGTAATTTGTTATATCACTTCTAATTAGTTGTTATAAGTCATTTAAGACATGTCTGCTTCGCTGTTTCAATCGTGATTTTTTATTATATCACCCTAATTAATTTTTATGGTCATCTAAGCATTAAAAAATTATAATATTTCATTAAAAAGGTATAACAAACATAAAATGATATGTCAACACAAAATATTTTATTAAATTTTAAAATTATATTAATGCCATATAAATTACAATGGGAGAGTGTAAGACATAAAGGAACATGGGGAATTTAGTCAAAAGTGACAAAAGAGTTTGAAAATGAGGTGTAGGTGACTCAAGTCTTAATAATTAAGTGGAGGTGACAATTACTTTATTATGGATTAAGAAAGTTAGGAAAGTTTGAGAATAGCCCACAAGTTTTTAAATTTACACTTTGATCCAAATATTAATCTAATATAATAGGAAACGGGGGGTGGGGGGGGTGGGGGGAATGTGTTTCTCTCTCGTCCTATCCATTGTTGTTTTCTCTTTCTTAGCGATTTTTTGTTGCTCATTGTTACTACTGCTTTATTCATCATCTTACGCTTCATTATCATTTTCATCTTCTTCTTGTTTACCATTGTTGTTGTTGTTGTTACCGCTACTGCTGCTACTAGACCAATTTCTTAGGTCAAATTTTATTTCGTACATCACTTTCTACTTTAGTATTACTTCATAGGAGACTTTGGTAAGTCAAATTATGATTTTTAGTTGAATTTGTCATCTGGGTAATTGTTATTGTGCTATTTTTTCAACAATAGAGAGCACGCAAACATGAATGCAACATAAGATCCATTTGTTTAAATAGATCACTTATCTGTTGAAACAAATGAGCTATTTGTTGCAATGGAAGACTCATATGTTGGATTTATGTTTATAGTTCTATAATGCCTTAACATGAATCAAACAGATGGATCATCTGTTGCAACATATGACCCTTATATTATAATAGACTAGTTATTTATTGCAACAGAGTAAATATTTGTTGCAAAAGATTAGTCACCTATTGCAACAGAATCAGAACTCGATTCCAACAGATGCGCGTCTGTTGCAATAGGTAAGTCATCTGTCGTAACAGGTTAGTTATTTATTGCAACATATTTCTCATCTGTTGAAATTAACTTCAAAGGGTATTTAGTACTATAACATCTATCCCAACAGGCACTTCATCTATTACAACAGATGTATAGTCTATTGCAATATATGATTCACCAATTACAAAAAATGACTCGTCTATTAAAACCAACTTCAGGAGCGTAATATAAATCCTAGCAGGTAACTAATCTGTTGCAACTGATCACTTACCTGTTGTGACATATTTCTTACCTATTGCAACAAATTACATATCACTATTAATTTTATTATGATATCATTATTAACTTTTATTAACAAATGACTTTATTTAGGTACCACTAATGGAGGGATCAATAACAATAGGGGTGGATTGTCATGGTCAATGGATCGAGAAGAGAAATCGATATGTATGGTGTTGGAAGAAGGGTGAAATGCAAGACACGATAGCTATGAAAGTCCAAAGTGATGTTTCATATGATGATTTTGTGAACTTAATCATTAGCTATTGTGTACTGAATTATCAACCAGAAGAACTCGTCATCAGCTACATGCACAACTCCTTTAAAAATCAGCGGGTACTACCTTTTATAATAACCGATCATGTTCAGTTGCATACTTATCTTAGTGATTCAGCCAGACTGGTGTTAAGTTGTACGTGATTGAAAAACTGAGAGAGAATAAGAACCAAAATATAGAAGAAGAAGAAGAAGAAGAATAAGAAGAAAAATGACAAGACATCTTTGATGATAAGTTGGATGATTTGGACATGAATATTCTAGATGATGATCAAACACCTATGCCCATTGCTGCGAGCAATACGATGGACAGTTATTCTCAATCAACACAGTCTGCGATGAGATCGACTTTTACAAGGGAATGTTATTCAAGGATAAGGACAAATAATCTTCTTCTTTGTTTATTGCTTGCTTGAAAAAAGATTTTAGAATAATGAAGGTGATTAATTCAAGCAAAGTCTTTTGCTTCAAATGTGCTAATCGAAACTACAAGTAGTGGTTGATAGTGGTAAAGTACTTAAGTTTCGATAGATTCGTCATTCATAAATATGAAAATTAACACACATGTGGTTCGGAGCATATTTTGGGCCAAAATCCTTATGCAACGGCAAAGGTCCTCAGTCAACATTTCAAGAATATATTCCCCAATAGCAAAGGCCCTTCTACAAGGGATATGCCCAATAAAATCCATACAAAATTGGGTGTCATGGTCAGTTATTGGAAGATATATACATTCATGGGGATTGCCAAGGACTTGGTTAGGGGACACACCAGAACGGGTATGTAGTCCTCGATGCCTACCGTTACATGCTTTACTCCACAAATTTCGGAAGCAAAACAGCGTTGTATGTTGATAAAAATAGAAGGTTCAATTATTTTTTATATCCTATGGTGCTTGGATTCAAAGTTTTTAATATTTGAGATAAGTCATAGCCGTCGACGGGACCTTCTTGAGGAGCAGGTAAAATGGAGTTTTTCAAGTGGTGGTGGCGCAGGATGTGGAGAATCACATCTTTCCTATCGCTTTTTGTGCAGTGGACAAGGAATGTGATGCCTCTTATGGATATTTTTTTGAATAGATGCAAAGTTACATCGAAGATACCGAAGAGTTATATTTTTTTGGGGGATAGGCATTCAAATGTTTCAAAGATGGGTTCAATTTTCTATTCCAAAGATGGGTTCAATTTTCTTCTCAACTCACTTTGGTTGTTGCATAAGGCATCTTGGAGATAATATTCGGAACAACTTTCACAATGAAAGGGTCGTGACTCTTTTTTTATAGAGAAGCTACAGCATATAATGGAGAGGAGTTTTTAGACCATTTCAATCAAAAAAAGGATATGCATCCCAAGGTAGCAGAATATCTCGTACGTTTCGGTTTTGAGAGATGGATCTGGGCATTCTATCTAGTAAATAGGTATATTCTTATGAATTTAATTTCTTGTTTGAGTTACAAGTTTAGTATGATGTCATACTAAGTGATTCTTTTGTATAGGTACAATATTATGACGTCAAACATAGCTGAATTGGTGAATTCATTATTTAGTGATGAAAGAGAATTTCCTTTCGTAGCTCTATTTGATATAATAAACCTTAAGTTTGGCAAATTTTTTCATGAAAGACGTGTGAAGTTCAAGATGCAGGAACCAAATTTGATCTAGAAGCAGAAAATTTAATATCAACGAACATCAGTCTGGTGAATAGGTTATTTGCTCATCAAATAGCAGATTACAAGTTCAGTATAGACAGTCATGGTGATATTATCAAGGTCAATCTTCAAACAAGATCTTGTCCGTGCAGAGTTTTTGACTTGGAAAAAATACCCTATCCACATGCTATGGTAGTACTTTGAGCTCAATACGGTGCACAATATGGAATAAAATTTATGAGTTCTCCTCTCCATATTATTCGGTGGAAAATATATAATGGAATATAGTGAGAATATTAATTTGGTGCCTCTCGAAGAATCTTGGGTTATTTCTGTAGAGGTTTTGAGAAGATTAATACCTTCTCCATATATTGACTCAAACATTATCAAACCGGGAAGAAGGCAATATAAAAGGAGATGTGGAGTTAGAGAATCATTTCCATCAATAAAAAAGTAGTACTCCGTATGAAAGAATGCTGCATGCCCGGATCGTAATCCACCATGATCGTTGTAATAGCAAAAACTTGTGTTGTTATTTGTTATGGACTTTTATATATTTAACTCATTATTTTCAATGTAAATGTTATCCTTTGTTATATAAAGTATCTTTTTAAATAACTTGTGCATTAATAAAAAAAAGGCAAAACAGGAACTAAATACAACAGTTAACAAAATTATTTTTAACAAATTACCCATCTGTTGCAACAGATGGACATTAGCTGAAAGAACATAATACAATTCATCATACTGGAATGTGTTCCTCCAACAGATGACAAATCTATTGCAACAGATGAATAATCTGCTGACAAAAACCCAATCGATGACCAATTTATTTTAACAGATAGTCCATCTGTTGAAAGAACTTAAAGCTCTTGCTATTGCTACTAAATTCAAAATTTCTCCTTACCTCCAACCATTGACATGTTTGTTGAGAAGAAGAAATAGACAGAATGGAAATAAAATAAGAATTAAAAATCCAAAGTCGACCAAAACTAAATTATTCTTTAAATAAAAACAAAATACATTAGGTATAGATCCGATATAGAAAAATTAAAATGCATACACTAAAAGAAAAAAAACATCACCTAAATATTATTATTATTATTATTATTATTATTATTGTCCGCCCGCCAATAGTCAATCGACAGTAGAAAGGTCCTCCATAGCCTACATATCTCTTCTAACATCCTAGCTCTCACAACGACCAACTCCCACTGTTGGTCATTAACATGCCTCTGAAGTTCCCGCACAGTGTCTCGCAGAATAGTAATATCCCAAATAAGATCAGCTATATCTAGAACACGCATGAATTGACAAAAAATGTAAACACAAAGGTAAAGAAAAGAGTATGAATATAATACAATGTATACTACCAACTGGTAAATTTACACACAAAAAAAGAATTACCTCAACAATAAAGGAATATGTTGTTTGAAGAGAAGTGGTTGAAGATATAATACGAGAATACAAAATGCAAGAAACAAATAAAATAGAGTAGAATGAAGATTAAAGAGGGACATATTTATAGAGGATTGAATCTGAATGTGTTAGGCAAAAAGGCACGACTGTTTAGCTCAATTGTATTAATTACATTAAAACTATTGACTTTTGTTTTCTATGAAAAGTCATGTCTTTTTCTTTTACATTCAAATTTCTCACCTTTTCAAAACAGTTTCTCTCTTAATAACAACTGTTATTATTTAGTTGTTGCAACAGATCGTCCATCTGTCGCAATAGATATCCAATCTGTCGTAACAGATTTACAATCTATTGCAATAGATGGTCTATGTGTGCAATAGATGAGACATGTGCTGCAACATATAGATTACCTATTGCGACAGATAGACCATCTGTTGGAGGACATGTTTTTATTTCTTTTAACAGCTGATTCATTAGTTGCAATAGATGGGGAATTTGATTCATCAGTTGTTTTGAATTTGTTAGACGAAAAGTCACGACTATTCATCTTTTTTTAATAGTCATCACATACCTTAATTAATCCCAATTGGTGATTGTTTTATTATATAAAATAAAAAAATAGATTCAAAAACAAAAAAGGTGAAAAGTCACGACTTGTAGCACTTGTTTTTTCTTGACGGGCATGTAGTCCTCTTACATTGAAGATGGTTAACCTTTGGGCCTCCGTAGTCTTATACACTACTTAATGATAGGAAGGAAAAAATAAACATTGTCTGGCATTAAGGGGGTAGGAAGAATAAGGTGCATTCAAATGAATAAATCCACTTTCATGTGTGGGAGTTATGTCTTATTGATCAGGCTTTCATGACAGACACACATAAAGTACAATGATTTTGTGAGTGCAGTTTTTTACTGATTAGACATTGATCCTTCAAATAAGATCCTATATTTTATAGTTTGATTTGATAGGTGTAAAATGATAAGGCCGAAGGGTTCCAAGAAAGTAGTGTTGATACCCTTTTATAATTTAATGATGATTTTGCTAATGTTTATGCGTTAAGTTCTAATAAGGGATCATTATTTAATGACATTGTAGATATTTAATAGTGATTGGACTGATTTTAATGGTGCAATGGGCTTTTAGATGGACTTTGAAGCCTTCTACTACAGCAAACAAGAATGGAAAACCAATAGAAATTCCCCTAGTCCAAATTTATATGGATGGGTATCTCGAGAAGACTATTATACAACAGAAGGTGCTTGGGAGAATACCTGTGCGGAAAAGGGGAGGTGGAGAAGACCATTATCATCTCAGACCTTGTTTAAGAGGAAACACAAGGAAGTAAGTAAGGAACTTCTAGCCAATCTGGCCAATGAAATTGACTTGAAAAATGAAAAAATTGAATGAGTTGCAAAATGTGAAAGTGTATCCAAATATTAAAATTCACCCGTCATTCTTGAAAACTAAAAATGCTAAAGAGGACTGGAGCTAGACAATTTGCTACAAAATGTGACTAGCTAGTGTGGCCTGAATGAAGACCCATAAAATGTAGGACCAAAACTCAAAGGAAGCAGATTGGAGAGCACAAAGAATTGGTAAGATTTTCAGTCAAGAATGAAACCTAAACCAGCAACTCCAAAAGTAAAAATAAAGGAAGCCAAGGTGTCAATTTCTGAAGTCTAACTTGCATCCCATGCCATCTGTTTGTGGTTCTGATACGATCAATGGAAGTAGAAACAAAAAGGTCTGAAGTTTGGTATAAATACCATGCCTTGTTGTTTCCACTGCCTTTGACTAGACCAGAACCACAAGCTTCTTAGGATGCAAGATTAACTTTAGAAATTGCTGCTTGGCTTGATCCCTTATTTTTACTTCAGGAGTTGTTGGTTCAATTTTCATTCCTGGACGACAATCTTATCATCATTGGTGCTTGTAAAGTTGCAACCTTAGAGTTATTGTCATGCATTTTGTGGGTCTTCATACAGGCCATGCTATCTAGTTGCAGTCCCCTAATAAAATGCACAACTCCAAACCACTTTAGTATTTTTCTTTTCAAAATGGGCTGATGGATTTTCATTTTTGGATACACTTTCAAATTTACAGCTCATTCAATTTTTTTATTGTTCATGTCAATTTCATCATCCAGATTCGCTACACGTTCCTTCCTACCCTGTGTTTCTTCTTTAATAAGGTCTGAGTTGATATATGGTCTTCTCCACCTCCTTCTTTCTGCACAGATATTCTCCCAAGCACCTCCTTCTACATAATAGTATCCTCGAGCAACCCATCTATATAAATTAGAACCAAGGTAATAACTATATTTATTTCTATTCTTGGTTGCAGCAGTGCGAGGCTTAGAGGCCTTTCAAGAGTCCATTAAACACATTAAATCAGTCCAATCAATATTGAATATTTACACTGCCACCAAAAACTTAAACCCTTCTTCAAACATGACACATAAACATTAGCAAAATCTTTATTAAATCGTAATAGGGTATCGACACCACCCATTTGGTCCCTCAGCCTTATCAGTTTGAACCTAACAATCTACACTGTAAAATGAAATATCTTATTTGAATGATTAGTGCCTAATATAGGTAAAGAACCAACATTTACAAAATTAGTGTCTTGTATGTGTGTTTTCATGATAGGTTGATCAATAATACATACCTTCCATATATGAAGTGGTTCCATCTGCAAGCAGTATAGTCCTCTGAACCCATCTTTACCCTAGCCTTTAATGTTTGTCGGGACAAATTTGATCCACTTGCACTTTCTTTTATCCGCAAACAAGAGAAAAATATTTGATGTCAAACAAGAGAAGAACAAAGAGAACATTACAAAAAGGTAATGAAAAATTGAATGAATGCAACATATTACAACAAGAGTTCTAATAGATGGCCCATCTGTTGCAACAGATTCTCCATCTGTTCAAGTAATGAGTCATCTGTTGCAACAGACCATGCATTTGTGGCAGCAGATAGCTGACATGTGATGAGTCATCTGTTGGAATAAATCAAACCAACATTTCTACTAGTTTAATTTCTTCCAACAGTTCTTCTGTCTATTCCAACAGCTGATTCATCAATTACAACAATTGAGGAAACTATTGTAATACCACAAACACCACCAATGACATCAATAACAACATCAACAATAAAGACGTAGCACCATATTTCCAACACCATCAACAACACAAACACCATATGTTCCAACAATACCAACACCCCTAAAAATAGCACCACCAACAAAGAAATAAAAAATGATACTGACAACAACACTTTTTAAGTTCTCCCAACAGATGACTTTTTTTGCATATTATAATAAAAATAAGGGGTCATTCATTCAAGACTTAAAAGTTATCTTCCCTTCAATATTCACAATAAATAAGATACTAGTAATGGGTAAATTAATAAAAATAATAGATGTAAATATCTAATTTAAATAACATACAAAGAAGAAGACAAGAGTGACCATACATGCAATGTCAAAAAAGCATAGGGATCATAACACCCATTTTAGTCGAGAAAAGATATAGATCGGTTGAGATTTAAAAGAATTCTCATACAAAAAAGAATTCTATAGATGGGTTATGATTACCCTAAAGAGGAGAGAAAGAGAATTCTAAAATAAAGAAGAGAGATGAGTTAATTTATGACTGAAGGAGAGAGAATTCTAGGGATGGATTTTAAATATTCATTAATAACTTTGAGGGAAACAAGGAGACAGTGACATTTAAAAGACAAGATAGGACTACTCAAGGAGGAGATTTTTCATTTGTCCAAGTAACATTTTTTACTGCCTTCGTATTTTATCTTTTTTTTTATTTCAGACAGGAAATTGCTTTAAAATAAAAAAAATATCTTAAAAAATATAAGTCATCTGTTGCAACAGATGTCAATTTCTATTTGAAAATTTCTAATGGATCAGTCATCTGTAGCAACAGATAGCAACGTCTATCTGATAATTTATAATAGATAGGTAATTTGTTGCAACAGATTCATTAATCTATTTGATAAATTCAAATAGATAAGTCATCTATTGCAACAGGTTGAACATTTATTTTTATACAATTTCAATTGAGTTTATATGTTCAACTACAACTTCAATTAATTTATCTACAACTAGGAATGAGTTGATAGGGTCAACTATATTGCATGATATTTGTATTGCGCTCCTCCTGACCCGAGTCGTCAATCGACCAATCTGAGTTGAAATAATTCATATTAGACTATTATTTGAAATACCTAAATTGATTTAGATACAACTAGGGATGACTTGATAAGGTCAACTCTATTGCATGATGTTGGTATTGTGCTTCTCCTGACTTGAGTCGTCAATCAACTAATCAGAGTTGAAATGATTTATAGTAGCTTATTATTTGAAATACCATATTAATTTAGCTACAACTAATGATGAGTTGATAGATTCAACTATATCACATGATGTTGGTATTACGCTCCTCCTGACCCAAGTCGTTAATCGACCAATTTGAGTTGAAAAGATTCGTATTAGGTTATTATTGGAAATACTTAAATTGATTTAGCTTCAACTAGGGATGATTTGATAGGATCAACTATATTTCATGATGTTGGTATTGCGCTTCTCCTAACCTAAGTCATAAATCGACTAAACTGAGTTGAAACGATTCATATTAGCCTATTATTTGAAATACCTAAATTAATTTAGATACAACTAGGGATGATTTGATAGGGTTATCTATATTGCATGATGTTCGTATTTCACTCCTCCTGATCTGAGTCGTCAATCGACCAATCTGAGTTGAAATGATTCATACTAGCTTATTATTTGAAATACCTAAATTGATTTATCTATAACTAGGGATGAGTTGATAGGGTCAACTATATTGCATGATGTTGATATTGCCCTCCTCCTGACATAAGTCGTCAATCGTCCAAACTGAGTTGAAATGATTCATATTAGCCTACTATTTAAAATACCTAAATTGATTTAGCTACAACTAGGGATGATTTAATAGGGTCAACTACATTTTATGATATTGGTATTGCGCTCCTCCTGACCCGAGTAATCAATTGACCAATTTAAGTTGAAATAATTCATATTAGCATATTATTTAAAATACCTAAATTAGTTTAGCTACAACTAAGGATGGGTTGATAGGGTCAACTATATTGCATGATGTTTGTATTACTCTCCTCTTGATCCAAGTCGTCTATCGACCAAACTGAGTTGAAATGATTCATATTAACCTATTACTTGAAATACCTAAATTGATTTAGCTACAACTAGGGATGATTTAATAGGGTCAACTATATTGCATGATGTTGGTATTACGCTTTTTCTGACTCTAGTCGTCAAGCGACCAAACTTAGTTGAAATAAATTATATTAACTTATTATTTGAAATACCTAAATTGATATATCTACAACTAGGGATGAGTTTATAGGGTCATCTATATTGCATGATATTGGTATTGCACTCCTCCTTAACTGAGTCGTCAATCAACCAAACTAAGTTTAAACAATTAATATTAGCTTATTATTTGAAATACCTAAATTGATTTAGCTATAACTAGGGATAAGTTTATAGGGTCAACTATATTGCATAATGTTTATATTACGCTCCTCCTGATCCGAGTCGTCAATCGACCAAACTGAGTTGAAACAATTTAAATTAGCTTATTATTTAAAATACCTAAATTGATTTTGCTACAACTAGGGATGAGAAAATTCTTCGAACTAAATTATTATTTTTAAAACTTGTCATTCTTTTCCAAAATACAAATAAACCCATACAAATCATCCATTTGCGGGAAAAATGTTTTGTCATTTCAAATTTTGAGTTCTCTCTATTTTTTTTCACTCTCAATAATAGAGACAACAACTACATAACATATTGCTTAACCCCTTACAACAGATCAATTTTTGTCCCATTTACTACCATATAGTTGTTATTTTTGACTTCATTGTTACTTGTATCCATCATTGTATCTATCTTCATTAGAAAATAAAGTTCAAAAAGAGTTCTAAATTTGTTTTTTCTAAAATTAGTGCTTTTTAGGTAATGATGAAAAAAAGACTTTTAGTTGTATTATCTTCGAGAATGGGTTAACAATTTTGAGTTTTGATGTTAAAATTGCAAAAAGATCCTGAGAAAACCCTAGTTTTAATTACAGTGTTCCATTGACTATCGTGATCTTATTGGATGGTGTTTGTGGTTTTGTTGGTGTTTGTTGTTGTTGGTGGTGGTATAGGTGGTATTGGAGGTGGTGTTGGTGGCGGTGGCAGTATTAGTGGTTTGGTGGTGGTGGTGGTGGCACTGGTGGTAGTATTGGCGGTCTTGGTGATGGTGCTTATGATCTTTGTATTGGTATTAGTGGAATTGGTATTGGTATTAGTAGTGGTGGAGGTAGTTTGGTTATAGTGTTGATGTTTTAGTGGTGGTGGTGGTGGTGGTGGCATTGGTGGTATTTATGGTGGCTGTTGGTGGTGGTGTGGGTAGCATTGGTTGTTGGCATTGGTGGTATCAGTATTGGTGATGTTTATGGTAGTTGTTAGTGGTATTACTATTAGTGGTGTTTGTGGTGGCTATTGGTGGTAGTGTTGGTGTCATTGGTTGGTGGTGTTGGTAGTGTCGGTATTGGTGATGTTGGTGGTATCAGTATTGGTGGTGTTTGTGTGGCTGTTGGTGGTGTTTGTTTGTGGTAGTGTTGGTGGCGTTGGTTGGTGGTGTTGGTATTGGTCGTGTTTGTAGTGGTGTGGTGGTCCATCTGTTGCAACAGGTGAAATAATTATTGGGAGATATTAAAATAAGTCTTCAAATATATATCCTATTTGTTGCAACAAATGTTTCATCAGTAGTAAGACTATTTGATCTCATCCATCGGGTTGTTCATCAGTTGCAACAAGTTATTCATCTATCGTAATAAATGATTTATCTGTTCCAAATGATAGGTTGTCTGTTGGAATATTTTTTTATAATGTGGTGCATAAAAATTTATTGAAATTTGTCTCACTTTTTTTTAAAATTTATGCATACATCAATTGTAATGTATTTTTATTTTTCTGTTGTATGTAGGTAAAACATGTCTCACAAAAGAAAAGAAATTAAAAGTGGATTAGCTTCTGACCACCTAACTAAAAAGGCTAGCGTACAGATGGATTCAGAGTATATTTCTGAACAATATCAGTCAGGGAAAAGTAAGATAAGAAAGCTATGAAAACGACGTTGAGGGAAGTGGACAAGGGTCTATTGATGGTGATGACGAAAATAAAAGTGAGGAGGAAGAAGAAAAGGATAATCAAAAAGGGGAGAAAGAAGAAAGTGAGAAAGATGATGATGATCAACATGATGATAATACATCACCAATGGGGCATGAATTAATATCAAAATCCCAACATGACGCTGTCAAAACTATTAGTATTGGTAGGTTTCAAGTTGCGATGCCGATATATAACCCTGCAGAACTAACTGGTGATCTTGTACTTAAATGTCAGTTGGGAAAACCTTTTAATGAATTTAAGAATACTATGAAGAATGAAAACATAGACGAACTTTTTAAGAAGAGTTGCTTTGGACACTTTCTTGAGCTGCTTGAGAACCACACAGCCCATTTCCAAATGAGCATGGTATATAGTCTTCTCAAGCATAGGATCAAATACGTGGGGAATCATCGCAAAAGGGGCAAAAAGATGGATGAAATCTAGATCAACTATTGTGGCATGCCGATTTGTTTTAGCTTGAAAATGTTTAAAATAGTGATAGGCTTGAGGTGCGATCGTCCCAAACAACCTCTCATTAAGAAAACACCCCGTAAAAGGTTCAAGACAAGTAGGATTGTCAAACCACCACCTACCAAAACTATCAAACACAAGGAAAAAATAGATGGGTTGTTGGACATTGCTGGACGTGGGTACAGAGCCAATAAGTTGTTAAGAAATCTCAAGGATAAAACCATAACAAAAAAGTGCAGGGAGAAATTGTGCTTAGTTTGGTTTGCCCATTCCGTTATATTGGCAAGACACGTCAACAAAGTCATAGAAGATGATTTGTTGAAGCGTGTTGAGGATTTTTTTTAGAAATTCAACAATTATACCTAGGGATATGACAACTATAACTTGATTGTCAAATATTTACTATCAAAGTTATCCCCAAAGAAGATCATATTATACGGCTTTCCTTGGGCTTTCATGGTAAATTTAATTACTATTTGTTTACTCTTCTATTAACTTATATTGGATAATTATTATGAATTTTCTACTTGCTTTCTGTTTACATTTTTAAGGCTTGGGCATTTGAAACCATTCCCCCCTTCGAAAGTAGGTCAAGGATTACTCGAATGAGGTTTCTCATCCAGGGATCCTTAGGTGGTTGGTTCCAAAGAACAACACAAGAATTAAGGATGCTGATCTCTTTAACCCTTAGGATAATGCAATAAGTCTTCTTTCATGTAAAATAATTTGACTCAAAGAAATATTGAAACAGATGTGCCATCTGTTATGACAAATGAGTTATCTGTTGCAACATATTACCTGTCTACTCTAACTGGTCAATAGATGGGTAATCTATTACGAAAGATAATTCATATTTCAAAATACATTACCCATCTATTGATTTGATTCTCTGAACTTGACTCAACAGATTACCCTCTACTGTAACTGGTGCAACAGATAGGTAATCTGATGCAACATATATTTAATTTATTGTGACAGATAGATCAGTTGTTGCGACAAATATATCATCTGTTGTATAAGTTATCTATGTTAACATGTAACCCAACTGACTATAAATTATTATATGATTTAAATGTATCTGTCTTTTTTTATAGGTTGTGCATCCATGGATTGTACCTACTGAACAAGAGTTGGGGATGACTTCTTTTAATACTCTAGGTCTTGTTGATACAACAGCAGACCCAATGGCGGAGTTAATAAAGAAGGAATTTGCTAGAGCAATATCCATGAGAAGAGCATTTAGGCAAAGTTAACCTAATGTTGAGGCTCTTTATGACCAACCTGATGCAACAGATCCAGGTGCTGCTTCTAGGGTGTTGCTGGTGGAGTTGTTGATGTTGGTGGCAGCCATGCTGATGCTGATGTTGTTTCCAGTCGTGATGATGAGCATGTTGATGCTCAAGAAATAATAAATATGTTTGAAAATACCCCTTTCACATGTCTTTCTCTCCCTTACACAGGTTTCTCTTACCCTTACACCGGTCCTTCCCACCCTTATAGTGGCCTATCTCACCCCTCTTTACCCTCGTGTTTTTATTGCAAATGCGAAGAGTGCAAGAACAGATAAGATAAACTCTTTGAAAAAGTAGAGGCTATTGCTAAAGCTGTCGAGGAATTTAAATTCAAGAGGTGTGTCATATCATCTAAGAAGGTGAGGGAGTCATATACTTCTACAGTGATGGTTAGGAGGAAGATAAGAGTAATTATCCAAATACTCTCCAATAGGAAACCAAAAAAAAAAAATTAAAACTCCATTCTCTCCAAAGGTTGTTGAAGTTCAGGGTTCATTGAAGAAGGTGGACATATACATGGAACTTGGCGCCAAAGAGAAGGAGGATCTGCGACGAGCCAAGCAACGCGCACAAGATTACCCCACACATACCTTTTCCGCCCAAGACTTCAAAAATATGACAGATATGCATAACTGCTACGTAGACAAGGTAAGTTTACTTTTCCTAACCTAGCCTTCTAATCTACTCCGTGAAGAAGAAGCTATGCAATAGATCTGTCATTTATTGCAACACCTAGGTATTCTAGTGCAATTGGTGGTGGTTCTGTTGCAACAGATTACCCATCTGTTGCGTAAGTTGCGTTAGGCGGGTAATCTTTGAACAGATTCAGAGAACCCTATGCAATAGATAGACCATTTGTTTCATTTTTCCACTATATTTTTCTTCTTTACAATTACTAACCTATTTAAAAATTATATTCTTATACCACAGTATGTTGAAGAAATTCTTTGCCTCATGAGGAGCATACAATTAGCATACCCAAAAGCTTATGATGCTACAGATAGGATAATGGACCTCAACTTCTACAATAATTTCAAGGATAGGTACGATGAGCTTATTAAGCTAGCGTCAAATACTGGTGGCCCAAGATTTGCTTTGTTAGTTTCTGGGTTCTAATGGGATGAAGAAATGATTAAAAATGTTAGAGGGGAAAGGCCATATCCACATGGTAAGAGCTGGACTAAATCAAAGATAATTCTTGCAGTCATGAACGTGGACATCATACATTTTATGGATATTGAGATACTATTTGGGGAGGGAAAGATCAAGGTTTATGACTGCAACTTATCTACCTTCAACGAGGCCAATTTTTTTACCCACATACAGCCACTGTTGGAGTTGTTCCCCCACTTATTGAGGTAGAGTAAACTGATGGATCATTTGTTAGTGGAAGTGGTGAAACAAACATGGGATTTTAAAGGTCAAAACAAGGACATGGACGTTACCAAAAATAAAACCACTGCGCGTGTGGGTCGTACGCGCTATCATACATTAAATGTTTGCTGACCGGCATAGAAATAGCTAAGCCAACATACTTTCTATGTGACAACATTGTGGTAAACATGCAAGAGGTCTGGACTTATGGGTTACTAACTGGATACTTGAAGCCAGTGTATAAAGAATAAGATGTAGAAACACAAACACCATAATAATTTTTTATTTCAAGTCACTTGGTAGTGGTAATTTTTTTTGTCTGGTGAAAGTTGAATTTTTTTTAATGCAACAGATTGGCTATCTGTTGTAACAGATATTCTATTCGTTCTATCAAATAGTTTATCTATTGCAATAGTGGAAAGACCTGTTTGATAATTTCCAACAGATGACCTACATCTTACAACATTGTTTGAATTTGTTTGATATTTTCCAGCGGATATGTCGTGTCTTATAATAGATACCTTATATGTTACAATATTTGAATCTAGTGTTTCATTTCAATTAATAAGTTTAAATCTAAGAATAAAATAAAATTCATAGACAAAAAAAAATAAACCATCATCAAAATAGTACAACAAACCATCATATAGACTAACAATTTTGGTATATCACACTAGTAGCAATTACACCATGAAAAGTTCAGGAATTACGTTTGAATATCCATGTGCTCAACAACACCAAACCAGTAGCAAATACATCACCATGAAAATTCCAGCAATTATACTTGAATATCCATGTGCCCAACAATATCAAACCAGTAGCAATAACGCCAACAATGTTTTATCTTCTTGCTCGATTTTATTTCTCTTCAAAAGCCTTGATTTTCTTCAACAAATCCCAGATTACACGATTTGATTGTGAAGGGTTTCGTTCTTCATACCAATCAAAGTAATCACATCCACCCAATTTCTATAAAAATAAGACCACAATTAAAAAATAATTGCAAGTCAATAATTAATCAACTAATTAAATAAAAAAATATTACCTTAGAAATCTTACAAGTAAAACATCTACGACCTGGATTTTGTTGAGTCCAAGAAGTATTCAATATAGCTTCATGACCACACTTACAATATCAAAAATTTTTATTACAAAAAATAGTAGAAGATGAGCTCGACATTATCAAGCCTAGTCGGAAAAAATGAAACAAAGATGAAGAAAAAATAAATACAAATAATTTGAAGAATTTGGATAGAGAAAAAAAATTATGAAGAAGAAGATTTAGAAATTTAGGGTTAAATTTTAGGAAGAAGATGAATATATAATATAATGGGAGAAAAATAACCGTTGGGGGCCAAATCAGACACCAAGTTAGCAAAAATGGAGGTTCAACTCGCCTTGGCTACGTGAATTACGCGCGAGCTGCCAACATGGAAAAAAGTGCCAAACTGACACATTTGATGCCTATTTTAGGTATTTAAAATGAACATTATCTACTTGAGGTTCCAAAGTGAAAGATCGCTGCAACTTTAGGTGTCTGTCGATGGGTTTGACCTTTTTGATTTCAAGTCACTTCACTTTACATGTAGTGAAAATTTTTAATGTCTACTGAAAGTTGAATTTTTTTATAATGCAATATATTATCTATCTGTTGTAATAAATATTCTATCTGTTCTGACATATAGTTTATCTGTTGCAATAGGTTGGTCATTTGTTGCATTATGTCGATGTTTCTATCTAAGTCTATCTGTTACAATAGTGAAAAAACCTGTTTGATAATTTCCAACAGATGACCTATATGTTGCAATATATAACTAAATCTGTTTGATATTTTCCAACAGAAATGTTGTCTGTTGCAACAGAGATACCTTATCTATTGCAATATTTGAATCTAATATTCCATTTCAATTAATAAGTTCAAATCTAAGGATAAAATAAAATTCATATACAAAATAAAATAAATCGAAGCCTTCAGAAATTACATGAAATAAATCATCAAATAAATGAAATGTAAAAAAATTATTATGGGTATAAATCAACAATTTAAGTTTTGATGCCGATAATTTCTAAGGAGGGTGAGGTTATTACTTTGACAAACTTAAGACATAAAGATCTACTATGGATATGTTGTTCTTCATCCAGTGCTATGGAATTTGGCTTTGATCGTCGTGGATCTTTAATGTCGTTTGCGTACGGTTTCTGCATTTTCGTGTCTCTGTATTTCCATAAAAAGAGTAGACTATTGTGAATGCTATTCAACAGTAGCTTCTACTGTGACATCCACCTGAAAAGCCAGAATTGTCAATGCTAATCACAGATAAACAAAAAAAATAGAAAAGGATAACTCATCTATTTTAGCAAACAGATTATCTTTCTGTTGCAATATATGGATCATCTGTTGGGATAAATTAAAACATGTGGAATACCTGTATTATAATTACCAATGGATGAACCATCTGTTGTAACATATTACTCATCTATTTGGAAAAACTGAAATAGTAGGAAGTCTTGATTTAATCTGTCCCAACAGATGACCCATCTGTTATAGCAGGTAGGTCATCTATTGATACAAATAAAAATGATACATAGAGCTATTTGATTTTCTAAAATAGACAAGACATATGTTGCCCCAGATACGACATATGATGCAACTGGTTAGTCAACTATTGCAATAGATGTATATATATCTGTTTGACAACTTTTAGCAGATGTGTCATCTGTCGAAATAGATATGTGTCTGTCTGTTAGTTGGAACAAATGTTATATATTCACCTTCTTCAGCTCATGCTGCTCTCTCGTGGGCCTTGTACATTTCTCAATAGTGCAACACAAAGACAACGGCGTTGTAATTTTGCTTTTTTGGATGCTTGATAATGCCTTGAAAATTACTTTTCTTCTCCTCTTAGCCATAATCTCTAGTGAAGTGTATGGATATGAAATCCTCTTTGATGAAATTACAACCCTCTTAGATGTCAATTCCTTTACAGAAGAAGTTAATGCATTAATAGCATTAATCACTAAATCATGTTCTTCCTTGCAGTTTTGACATTTGCATGCAGAACATTCGCTAGGAGGGGCAAAATCTGTATAACCAGTATGATCATACTCATAATGATTTATTTTAAAAACTGTAAGAGGAGCATCATTAGCCCTAAAAATAGCACCACTACCACCACCAACAACTCCATCACCACTAACACCATCAACAATAATATGCCCACCCTCCAAAATTATTTTTCTTGTGATGGTTGTTGCTCCAAACAATTTCATTTTTATTCTGTCAATGAACTTAGGATCCGATAAAGTTTGCATAGACCACAAAGTATGAAAAAATATCATCTTCAACTCTCAATTGATCGGAACAAGTGACGGATGCACAATCTAACATAAATAAGTACATATATCAGAATGGTGATTAGATCATTCAAAAAAATCATTAATTAAAATAAAAAATAATTAGAATTAGACATACTACATCCTTCAGGGGGTTGAAGAGATCAAGAAATTTTATATTTTTATCATTTTTGGTCGACAACCATCTCAGGATTCTTGGACAGGAAACTTCTTCTTGGTAGTTTACTTGTTGTCTCAAATAAGGAATAGCTTCAAATGTCCAAGCCTATAAAATAACCCCAATAAATCAAAAGCATTCTTGAATAAAAAAATTAAATCATATTATAATAAAAGAAATATTTACCATGAAAGCCCATGGAAAGCTATATAAGTTGACTATCCCTAACGTTAACGGAGTCAACAAGTATTTGACAGTCATTTTGAAACTTTCATAACCCCAAGGATAGCTGTTAAATGCCTTCCTCGGAGAGCTTTATTAAGCCAAGTGGTATATTATTGTTAACGTCTCTCGCCCAAATAATATTATGTACAAACCAAACCAAGCATAATGATTGCTTGTGCTTCTTTGAAAGTCTTTTACCTTTCAACACTTCTATTAAATTTTTTTTTGGAAGCTTGGACCAATAAGGGACACCAAACTTTCATGATCGCTTGACTTGAATTTTTCTTTTTTGGGTGTGCGGGCTGCTTTTTTGGGTTAGAATAAGTATGACTTTAGAAGGAGAAGGAAGATAATATTTTAGTCCAGTAACTATGGCAAGCTCCTTCTAACCAAAACAAACAGGCATACCATGATAATTTATCTATACCTCATCCATCTTATCTTTGTTTTCATACATAAACCTACGCTTGAGAAGATCATATACCATTTTTATTTGGAAACGAGCATTGTTGTCCTCCGGCAAATCAAGATATTGTCCAAAGCAGCTGTCTCTGAAATACGCATCCAAATTTTGTTCTCTAAGTATTTTTTTGAAGGCGTCGAAAGATTTTTTTGTGTCTGAATTAACCACAAAATCACCCGTTAGATCTGTGGCACCATCACACTGCATTCTTAGAGGATAACAATCAATGTTGTAGGTTTTGGCCAACTCTTTGGTGAAAGAGCTATTAGCATTTGGATCATCTCTTTTGAAACATTCCTCCTCCCCATGTTCATTATCTTCTGATTGAGTTAACGCTTGTAAAGCAAGATCAGAGAGTGGTGGATGTAGCCTAACTGCTTCACTTGTTCCTTTACTTGAACTTGATTTAATTTTATCCTTGTGGGAACCATATAATCTAAAAATAACAGGAACATAAAATAGATTATAATTGATTAATGCATCATTAAAAAAGGATAACATTATATCTAATATGTACAATAGTAAAATAATAGTTCTAATAGATCACACATCTGTTGATAGGTTATCTATTGCAATATATAACTAACCTATTGTAATGGATAAGGAATTTGTTGCAATAATAAAAACAGATCACTAATCTGTTGAAATATATGACTGGTATGTGCAACAGGTCACACATTTATTTCAATATATGAGTAATCTGTTGCAACATATAAATAACCTATTGCAATAGATGATTAATCTGTTGCAATAATAAAAGCAGATCACTCATCTATTGAAACAGATGGCTGGTCTGTGCAATAGATCACACATCTGTTGCAACATATGAGTGATCTAGTGGAACCGTTATCAATGGTCAAAATTGTTTAGATTTCTTCCAACAAAAGAGTCATCTATCGCGACGGATGAATGATCGGTTGAAAAAATCAAGTCTTGGACATGTCCTATTTAAATAGTTGATAGGATTTAATCCAATAGAAGTTTCATCCGTTGCATCAGATGATTAATTTATTGCATTGAATTTTTAATTTGATGGTTCTTATGTTGCATCCGATGGTAAATTTGTTGCATCAGATGGTTAATTTGTTGCATCATATGATTAATCTGTTGCATCAAATTTTTAATTCGATGATAAATCTGTTGCATCAGATGGTAAATCTGTTGCATCAGATGGTAAATCCATTACATCATATTTTTAATTTGATGGTTCCTCTGTTACATCGTATGGTAAATTTATTCCATCGAATGGTTAATTTATTGCATTAGATAGTAAATCTGTTGCATCAGATGGTTAATCTATTGCATCATATGGTTAATCTGTTGCATTAGACGATTAATCTATTGTATCAGAAGGTTAATATGTTCCAAAAATAAATAGTAGCATGATTTTGTTCAATATAACAACAACTATATCACCGTTTTTACCAAGAACAAGAACAAATCAACCCAGCAATGGGTGCAATACGAAAAATACCAACATCGTTGTTTTGTTTGTACAAAACAAACAACAAAAATCAAACTTAAAAAAATACAACAAACAATAAAAAATCATATTTCACTCCAAAAAGAGAAGAGAAGAAATACCAGAAATAGGATTTTATTCAGACCGCATTTCAAATTAAAGCAACAAATATTGAAATTGTTAACCAATACTAGAAGAGAAGTTAGCTCAAGTTCCTGTTTTGTTTCGAAACTAAAAAGGCCATAATTTTTTACCTGTGAAAGAAGAAAAGGGATGATGAAGAACTTGAACTTGTTGTGGCCGGAAAGTAAGGTTGTCACGTCAATTGACGGTTGAAAGTCGAAAAGAAACTCGAAGCCCAACTATTTATCGCTGGAGGTTGAAGTCGCCGGGGATTGAAAGAAGAAATTTTTGTTCTGTAGCAGATCTTTTACAAGATCAATTCGGAGAAAATGTGGTTCGGGGGACTATAGGTGGAGCGATTCCGCATAAATTGATATCGACACCTGTTGGTTGTGAGAAACTGTCGAGAGAGAAAGGGGATAAGGTTGATTTAGAGCGGAAAAGGGTGTGGGTTGATTTGTATTTTTAAAAAGATTAGAAAGTTATAAAAATATTAATCAAGTTCACAATTAACTTAATCAAGTTTTCTAATTATGTTTGACCCTTTAAGTTGGTTAATGTCACCAATTCTTCATTCAAAACTTAAATGACACACTTCCTTCAATTTTCTCAAGTAACATAAATTTTTCAAAAATGAGAAGACTCTTAAATAGGGACGGAGAGATTATTAATATCTTATTGAAAAATTATATTAAAAGTATTATAAATTACATAATTAACAACTTGTAAAAATATAAAGGATACAAAAGATTCGACTGACTCTCGAAATTATATTATTGTCACTTAAATTGAAATAGAAGAAAAGTATTATAAATCACAATAATAAAAAATTTAAATTATTTTAATGATTCATTATCCAAATTATATTTGTGTCACATAAATTCAGACAAAAAAATAACATATACTGGATTTGTACTTCAATGTCTAGTACTTACTTAGACAAGGAGAAGGGATCAATGAAATTATGACCAGCAGGCTCCAGATCATGCCGCCAACATGCGTGCTTTGGCACAATTTCATTGGGCTTTTTCGTTGCCTTCATTTTTTTTCTTCAAGTTAATTTATTTATTTTATTTTATTAATTTGTTATATATTTGTAAAAAGTACGTAAACAATACTATAAATTACAATGATTAACAACTTAAAAATTTAAAAGATATAAAATATTTATCCGACTCTCAAAATTATAAAAGGAAAAGGGATCAATTAGACTGCAGGTCAACATGTCCTCTTTGACACAATTTCATTGGTCATTTCCATTGCCTTCATTTTTTCTCCATTTTAATTTATTTATTTTACTTTTTTTAATCTATTATATATTTCAAAAAAATATGTCAATAATACTATAAATCACAATAATTAGCAATTTAAAAATTTTTAAAAATATATTATCTTTAGTTGACTCTCGAAATTATACCAATGTCACATAAGTTGGAATAGAAGAAAAAATATTATAAATTACAATAATTAAACTATTTAAAAATTATAATTAACTATCAATGCCATAAATTTCGAAAAAGAAAAATAATATATATATTATTTCAACATCTAAATTACAATGATTAAAAATTATAATAATTAATGATTTAAAATATCTAAATATATATTTAAAAATATAATTAATTATTTAAATTATATTTATTTCACAAAAATTGAGTCAAAGAGGTACCCCTCGATATCCAGTAATACATATATATGATGTAGCTTCAAAGAACGTGTTACAAAACTTAATACTTCTCATTCAGTAGAAAGGACTAATACAAAAATATATACGTAAGATTGTTTTCTCCGGTTGAACTGTCAATGTATATCTTGTTCACATGAAGAGAAACAAGAGGAAAGAAATCAACATGGATTGTAGTGCGGTGGATAGGCTGCTTCATTCTTATTAGAGGTCAATGGTTCCACTCTGGGTATGAAAAAAATTCTGTTAGGAGCACAGACACCTTAATAAGTCCTGCAATGCGCGGTCTAAATTAATCGGGACTTTGCTTCATTCTTATTAGAGGTCAATGGTTCCACTCTGGGTATGAAAAAAATTCTAGTCCTGCAATGCGCGGTCTAAATTAATCGGGACTTTAATAGATGCAAAAAAAAAAAAAAAAAACCAGAGGGAAGGAGGATCATTCAACAGAAATAGAACACATTTTCTATTGCCGCAGACCCACGTGATACTCACGTGTCAATAAGGACCGGCCACTAACTAGAACTATAATACTTTGACCAGCCAAAATTATGTTACTATAAATTCAAAGGTTCATCCTGTGTTTTTATTCTCCTCTTCTTTACATAAGCTTTCATACTCTTCACTTTTTTTCTCTTTTCTATAGTCCTACTTTTTATTTGTATGGGCATGAGTGAAACTATGCCAAATCCCACCAATTGGGTACAATTCTATCAATCTCAAAGATCGCCACAAACCCCTATGTTTTCTGATGCCACGGTAGTCACCACAACTGTCACTTCCTTAGTCAGTGCTCCAGATCACCACCAACACAGTACCGGTCCGGTTGATGGCCGGGTTTCCAAGCCTATCAGACGCCGATCCAGGGCTTCTCGACGAACACCAACCACTGTGTTGAACACGGATACGGCTAATTTTCGTGCCATGGTGCAACAGTTCACTGGTGGACCTGTTGCACCATTCGCATCGCAGGGGACCTACATAGGTTTCGGGTCCAATAATCAACAAGTTGTGAATCCGAATACCGCACCTACTTCTGCTGGTGGTTCTTACAGTATCCATTTTCAGACGCAACCACCACCACAAAACCAATTGCCTTACATGTTCAGCTCATTGGGCAGTCCCACTCCTGATGCTGTTGTTCCAGGCCGAGCTGATAATTTTCCCAATAGACTTGAAGATAGTTCTTCTCCTTCTAATGAGAACAAGTCTGAAATTAATAACTTCATGTTCTGATTAGTCAAAAGAGATATTGACATAAATAGCCGTTCTATTTTTCAAAATTTCAACTTAGGCGGCCTGGATCACTAATGATTTTATGCTACTTTGTGATTCTGTCACTTTCACTACATTAATGATCGCTGAGATTTTCTACTTCAAATTTTTCTCAGTACCGATCGAGACCTGGTGCTGTGTACATAACCCCCACTAATAACAAGATCCTTCCTAGCTGCTTCGTTTTATTTTACGTACTGTAGTAATTTAAATTTTAGTTACATGTATTTTGATTTTACTGTAATTTTCTTTATTTCTTTCCTTTTGTATATTCGACAATTCAAAGGGAAAATTTATTTTTAAAATAAGTCTATGCGCCTCTTTTGGACGATCAAATTCGGCAAGCTATGCAATTGTGATCTACTAAACCTGCTAAGATGTTCATATACAAGTACTTTTATTCTCTGATATTTTGCCCGCCTTCAAGTGCGTTGATCGTATCATTATGTTCAGAGGAGGGTTCGCAGTATTTAATTTTTATGAAGAAGAAAAATACAAATGAAAAAATATCTGAAATTTATAAAATTGAAGCTTCTGATAGATGTAACAGAAATAAGATTTTTATGAAATTGACTTCCTAATTGAAGTACTATGGGTATTTGCATTTGTTACTGATCTAGGTGGGTGACCAATAAAATAGTTCTTAGATGAAGAATAGACGACATAGTTTATAAATAGTGTCTCACTGAAAATTCTAGTATTTCCAACCAGCTTTTAGAGACCCTTTGAGGAGGCAAAAAGGCATGACATCAAGTCCTGGTCAATTTATTTTTTCTGATTTCTTCATGGAAGTAAAGACTGCTATTATGGATTGATGGCACATATACCTTCATTTTCATCCTTCTATCTAGAAAATAATAACACAGGAAATGAAGATATTCATCCGAAAAAGAAAAACAACAGAAAGAAAAGAGAAAAAACTGAGATTAAAAAATGATGAGGAGTCGATTAGTTCCATTTTTATCATTAATCATATCACTTAATAATAATTATCTTTTCTAATTTCTTTTTTTTTATGCTCAATCAAACAAGTTCATATAGAAATAAAACTGAGTATATATGGAGTATTTTTTTCCTATTAGATAAGGAAGTATATATACAGATAGGGTCAATCTTAGGACGTATCATTTTATAACTACTTAACTGTAGGCTCATTTCCAATGAAAAGCACTTACGAGTCGTTTGACAGATTGTATTAAAAAAAATATATTTACATTAGTTAGGTGTGCTATTAATATCTTATTTGGTATATATTTTTGACATATGTATAACTAATACAAATATTAGTTATAGACTTTATTGTGTATTAAAATATGTATTATTATTTTTTGACATATGTATAACTAATACAAGCATTAGTTATAGACATTATTGTGTATTAAAATATGTATTATTAATGTCAAAATTTTCTATGCATTAGTAATGCAAAAAATTAACTTAATAAATGGGATATTGATAGTACACACAACCAGAGGCGGACCCACGTGGTGCCTCGAGGGTGCACGTGCACTCGGTAACTTTTAAAAAAAATTATATATATACATATATATATATATATATATCCTACTAAAGTGTTAATATATTTAATTGTGCACCCTCAATAATAATACTTGTGTGGGTGCACTGATTTGGAACTCAAATGTTGATGCCCTTCTGGCCTGACGTCGCGTGTTCGAGTCCTGATGGACTTTCTCTATTTTTTCATTTTACTTCTCATATATTTAAATGCCACCAGCTACTGGACGCTACTTGATGCTAATAGGTACACATTTCTTCCTTTCATTTTTTTTATTTTTTGATTCAAGTTTGGGTAATGTTAATTGCTTTTAATATTTACTTATTACTTGAAAGTTAGTGTGTAATTTTTTTTTTTCTTGCTTCTATTTAAGTTCATGGGATTTGATTAAAAATAAATAAATAATTATTTTTACTTATATTCTTGATGAATTTTTTATTTTATAGGAATTTGTTATTGATTCTTGTGAATTGAAATGGATAGATATTATTCTCCTCAACCAAATTCTTGTTTTAAAGACAATTCTCATCGCCTTAGCAAAAGCAAAAAAAGGCAAAAAAAAGTTTCAAGATCCATTATATTTAAGCACAAATTACAAATAAAGCGTGAGATTTAACAAAAAAAGGCATAAAGGAGAAAAAATATATAAACATATGTCTAGTTCAAGACTAATAATATAAGCATGAATGACAAATATATGAACACAATTTTTTTTTTATTAAGTGAAATATAAATTGTTTAGTGTTGGTATCTCCAGAAAAGCCTCATTGACAAGGAAAAGTATATCTTATAAATTAGAACCTAAATTGCACATTAAACGAGGTGAGCGATCAACATAAATTTGAGTCTTTATTCAGAAATTATGTGTGCCTTTGATAATACTGGTGCACCCCTAGACTTCAAATCCTGGGTTTGCCTCCGAACACAACTAATTTAGACATTATTCTTTTCTATTATAAAGAAGAGGTAGTTTCGACCACCTCTCATGCAATTACCAAAAAATTCCTCCACTCTCACTTAATTACATACCATGCCTCAAATATATAATAATTTCATATTTCATCATAATGGTTTAAATATTTAATAAATTCTATTAATTTATATTAATTAACTATAACTACATATTGGAAGTAAAAAAAATTATTTATTTAATTAATAACTTAAAATATTTAAAAGACATATAGAAATGTTATTGACTCTCATTATTTTAGCAATGCTACATAAAATTGAGATAAAAGAAAAAGTACTGTAAATCATAATAATTAACAACTTAAAATATTTAAAGGATATTTAAAAATTTTAGTTGATTCTCAAATTTGTATCGAAGTCGCATAAATTGGGACACAGGGAATAAATATATTATTTGATAATTACGTAAAAATTATTATAAATCACAATAATTAACAAGTTAAAATACTTTTTTTTTAAAATAGATAAAAGTTCTATTCAACTCTCAAAATTTTATCGGTGCACCATAAATAATGACAAAATAAAAAATTATCTTAATTAATTGCGTATATTTAAAGTAAATTAATTTTATTATTTTAATTGAATTTTACATAGATAATTAATCTTTTTATTTATTTATTTATTTTAAATTAAATTTTAAAATTATTTTTTTCTTATATAGAAATACTAATATTTAAACTTAACTTTAAATTTTAAAGTACAAAATTAATAATTTTAATTTAATAAAATAAATTTCTAATGAATATTTCTTAGAATTTGTGTTGGGTCAATATGTATCAAGTTAAAAAAACAAAGAAAAATATATAGTAAAATTTTATTATTGTGAAAGATAAATAAAATGTATTATCCAATAATATTTAATAATATCATATTTTGCATATGCAAATATAGCATCCTATATTTAATTAATATACTATTTTGGTGAATTATCGATGATTACTATTGGATATGATAAAATTATATTAATTTTTATAGTAATAACATAATCAATCGTTCTTAATTAATTATTATGAGTCATCTAGGTATTAAAAAAATAAATAATATTTAATGAAAAATAAAATAGACATAAATGCGAAATTAGACATAAATGCGAAATTAACTCTTAATGTTTTAAATTAAATTTTCATCTTTCGAACGTTTAATTTTACTATATCACTCTTTATTATAAGTCATTTATGTATTAGAAAAATAAGAATAACAAAATGATATGTCAACATAAAATATTTGATCGACTATCAAAATTATATTAGTGCCACATAAATTGGGACGGGACAGAAAAAGATATAAAGCAACATATATTATTTGAAAATGAAATCAAAAGTACTGTAAATAACAATAATTTACCAAAAAATTTAAAAATTGACTGATTTCTGCTGCTTCAATCGTGATTTTAATGTATCACCCGCAATTAATTATTATAAGTCACTTATATTGAAAATTAATAATATTGAATCCATGATTTTACTATATATATATATATATATATATATATATATATATATATATATATAT
>NC_061117.1:58710416-58719151 GCF_002878395.1 Capsicum annuum
TGTTTCCAAATTCTTCTTGAATCAACACATACACATAATAAAAATAATAAATAATAAATAATAATAATTGCATTTTACTATATCACCCTTAATTAATTATTATGATCATTTAAGCATTGTGCCAGATAATTTGAAATAGAAAAAATATTATAAATCACAATGATAAAAAATTTAAATTATTTAGAAAAATATAAGTGGCTATCGTTGACACAAAACTCTGGACAAGGAGAGTAACATATATTATTCAAAAATTACATAAAAAGTACTATAAATTACAATAGTTAACAACTTAAAATATCTAAAAACAATTTAATATGTTATATATTTCAAAAGAATTATATGAAAAATAATAGAAATCACAATAATTAACAGATTAAAAAATTTAAAAGATATAAAATATTTGATCGACTCTTGAAATTATATTAGTGTCACTGAAATTGGAATAGAAGAAAAGTATTATAAATCACAATAATTAAAAACTTAAATTATTTTTAAAATATAATTGATTATCAATGCCACAAAAATTTGGACAAGAAAAGTAACGTATATTGATTTGAAAATTACATAAAAAATATTATAAATTACAATAGTTAACAACTTAAATTATATAAATACATATTAAAATAACATATGTTGAAATCATGCTAAGTTTCGGATGAATCCTAGAAAACATATGCAATCCTTTTTTTAAATTTTTTTTATTTAAATATATCAAGATTGAAAAGATAAAAAAATATCTTAATGTTGGGCCCATGCTGACACGGGCCATGCTCCTTTAGTTTTAATACAAGCATTAGTTATTGATTTTTTTGTATATTGAAGTATGTATTATTAATGCCAAAAAATTTTATGCATTAGTAAAGCAAAACATTTCAACACATGTATTAACTAAATAAATGATATAATTACCTCTTAAATTCCTCTAGATATTTCCCGTTTATTTCCTCACTTTTTCTCACTTTGCCTCTTTCTTTTTTCTACCTAGTTATTGATGTTATTTTGTTATCAACAAAAATCACTGGCATAGCAGAGAAGTACAACAACATCTCACAGAAAAATTCAATTTCTCCAATACCTCATTCGATGCCAACCCATAATTGGTTTTCTAACCCCCAGAACGAACTCACCATGGAAAAGCAAGGGTAGTCTTCAACAATAACTGCGTCTGACTCCATTAACTGTCACTCTAATAATTGCTTTCAAGAACGACACTTCTACAAGTACATATACACAACAAAAGTTAGAGAATTCAAATTAAATTACAATCGAACAAATTTGAGATTTCTACAACAGCTGCTATTGCCGCCTACCTCCTTCTCCACTTTAAAAAAGTGTAAAAAGCTAAAAAAGGTATTTTTATAAATAAATATGATTTTATAAAACATATATTTTTATATTATTTTTAATACATCAGATTAAACAGTAAATATAAAATATTGACTGCATAATTAATATTAATATAATTAATAAAAATATTAATAATATATTATATTTAACATTATTCTTAAGCACCCAATAAAAAATCCTTAGAAAGTGTGAAAATAAAGTACCCAATCAACTTTAAGATAAGAGTCCTCTAGATAGTGTTAATTATTGTGCCAAGTCTCCGCTCATATAGAAAAAGCTGAGAGTACATTTTGTACGTGACATAAAAATTAAAGAAAGAAATGGAAAATGTGAGTCCATTTCTTAGAATCAAATATCCTTGAATTTCAACACCCATTCAAAGGAAAAATAAAGGAGGGAATTACTAGGTGTGACTGAACCTTACCAATAAAGTAAAAATTTTAATTAATCAATCAACAAAGATATTAAAGATCTCAATGTTGATCCTCCGAGCTTTAAAATTTTTCTTTTTAAAAAAATTCAAGTCTGAGAAATATTTTAGCATCATGACAGATAAAATTAAGATAAAAAATATACACGCAAAAGAAAACAAAATGTCCGACTCATGATATATTGAGTTTTTCTTATTCCTTGAGTTATAAGAAAAAACAAAAAAAAATGTCCTGAAGTATCTATTAAGTTATTATCATTTGCCTCAAAATTTATGAATTTATGAATTTTCTGTGTATTGTCTTTTCTCTGTTGTAAGTACTCTGATTTTCTTTAAAATACTTGAGCCGCGGTCTATCGTAAACAATCTTACTATTTCTTCAGAGATAATGATATGGACTGCGTACATCTTATTCTCTCTAGACCCCACTATGTGGAAATACACCGAGTTTGTTGTTGTTGTAAGATTATAACAATAAATTATCATAATTTAATGCTTCTTTAATTTTGCGCCTAACAAAAATTTTAATGCACTAAAAATACTACTTACTCCGTTTTAAAAGGAATGATCTACTTTGACTTGATATAAAGTTTAAGAAAATAAATAAAACTTTTGAATCTTGTGGCTTTAAATTAAAGTAGTGTCAAATGTACTAAAATGGCCTTTAATCTTATGATCATAAACATGTTATGTGGAAAATTGAAATTAAAGTATTGCAAAAAAAAAAAAAATTATTTCTTTTTAAACAAACCAAAAAAAAAGTAGGTTATTCTTTTTGAAATGGTGCGAGTACTTTTCTTCTTTAATAAGAAAAACAAAAGGAAAGAGTGAATAAAAGGAATGTTCAATAAAGCGAAGCGGGTCTGCGGTGGCACACCGCACAAGGGTGTGTTTGGTACGATGAAAAATATTTTTCATGAAAAATATTTTTCAAAAAAATATTTTTCTGAAAAATAAGTTGGTTTTCTACTTATTTTTTTCATGTTTGGTTGGTGAGTGGAAAGTATTTTTTGAAAAATATTTTATGGCATTTGGTTGGTGAGTAGAGACTATTTTTTAGAAAAATATTTTCTAGTATTTGATTGGTGAGTGAAAAAGTATTTTTTTAGAAAATACTACTAACTGTTAACTAGTATATAGTGCCTCTAGACTCTCAACAATTTGTAAGAATTAATTTAAGCATAACAAATAATATCAATATCGAATATTAAAATATTACAATCACTAAATTTAAGTAACTATTAATTAGCAAATATAGGAGACACTTTTCAATATTTTGTCAGGACAATCTCAAGATACTACAATCAATAGAAATATAACGGAACAACAAGTTTATTCAACCTCGTGAAACAAGTTTCATCGATGACAAAATGAAATATGCAATTAACAAAAGTAACATGGATAAGTCTTTCTCTATGCATATAAAAATAACAGTACATTCAACGAACATTGAAAATGGGAAAAATTTGGACTTCACTATTTTTTATTTCAAGCAGTGAAGAATTGAAGCAAAATATAGTGAAAAATATTTTCGAGTAATGTAAATTTTTTAGAAATGTGATTTTTTGAGTCATGTGAATTTGAGTGTTGTTGGGGTGGGGAAAAGGGGTGGAGGTGGAGTCATAAGTCACATTTGTCATTTTTTGAAAAATGACTTAGACCCATAAAGGAAGTCATTTTTCCTCAAATTGAGGAAAATGAATTATTATAAAAAATGTTTTTTAAATATTTTATTGCAACCAAACAAGGAAAAATAGAAAAATATTTTGTGAGAAAATATTTTCCATAGTAACAAACACACCCTTTCTCTTATTGGGCGAATATTCAACTTCGAAAAGGATAGGCATGCGTGGAAAGAGGCCAGAGGGGTTGTATGAGAGCTTGCTAGGTCCCACTGAACGTGTAAAGCTGAAAAATGAGGTCCAACTATCTTTGACAAAGTCAATTTTCCACACTCACTAATCTGGTTTTATTCACGTTAATCCGCTAATTCACATTGCTCTTATTTATTTACTACTACTAGTATTTTCTACGCCTAATTTGTTTTATTAGATTCCTTTTGGTTTTTGGCACGAAGAAGAGTCCACAAGGATCTATATTTGGTCTTAAAATTAGTAACATGTAATTGTTGGAAACTGTACACAGCCAAAGTATTCATGAATCTTGATTCTTACTTCATTATTAGCAGAATCATTCATAACAAATACAAACATGTAGGAAATACAAAATGTGTTAGCTCGAGTAATATTTTTCGAAGCGTGAATAAATATCTTCAAGTAAATCTTGATCCAAGCGGCCAACCTCCTAGAGAGAAATGTGCAAAGAATCACTTTATACTAAATCAGCTCTCCGAAACCTTCTTGAAAATGAAAAAATTTAAAATTTTATAATGATCTCAAAATTACTTTCTAGATACTTGGGCGAGCTAGTTTTATTTGAAAAATTGATATGTTTTCTAGGTTAGAAAGACTCCTGTATGTAGGCACACTTTTCCCAATCCAAAAATAGACCAAAAATTTGGTCCCCTTTCCCTCTTGTTGCTTTTTAGAATTTAGAAATCATACTACGAGTCGTAGTTAAATATAGGCACATCTTTTTTTTTTTTTTTTTTTTTTTCTCTTTGGTAAAAGTAAATATAAATATAGGCACATCACAGACAACATAATAAAATTTCCTATTATGAAAATAGCTAGAATTTTTTTTCAATAACTTTACAATAATAAATTATAAATTATAAATTATTTCAGTAGAAATTCATTATTGCACTCCCCCATTAACGTTTAAGAATTCTCTATTATACATATTATTAAAAAATTATGCAACTCCCCAATGCTAAAATCAAATACACTCCACTAATTAATAAAATTAAATTTTTGATGAATTTAATTCAATAATTAGTTTTCTCTAGAACACTGCACTAACTAATTTTATAAGCCGGATTCATAAATTTACAAAACTTATAAGCTTCTCATAAAGGATATATCATCAATCTTTATAAAAAAACATAGATTTCATTGACTAATTTATTGTTACGTATCAATATATATTATTACTACACAATCTATCACACATTGATCCACCTCATGATCTCACCTTTTAATAAATCAAAATAATAATTATTCTATACAGCCTAACTCATATATATATTATTGTTAGACAATAAAATTCTCGAGACCGATAATAAATAATTCGAGACAAAAAAATATTGCAACAATCAATTTTATTGATTTCAATGCGAGTGTTACAATCTCTATGAGTCCTCTGATTCGCCTTTTCAAATATAAATTCAAGGACTTAAAGCTTGATCTTGAATTTGAACTTGATTTGTTGATTTAAGGGACTTGATCTTGACTTGTGCTTGAATTCAAGGGCTTTTGAGCTTATTCTTGAATATTGTGGTCTTGATCTTGAATCTTGATGAACTTGATTTGAATGCTTGAGCTTTTTAGAAAAATTGCAGAGTTTGATCCATGAGCTTTCTCTTGCTACTTAGAGTTCCGGGGTTCCTTTTTCTGAATTATGAGACCCTTATTTATAGTTGTAGGAAAGAAAGAGTCATGATGAATATGTACTTTCTTTAACCAATCAAATTTAAGTGATGTAGCGCCTTTTTATGGGCTTTTATTTCATGGGCCTGCTGCATCATTTTGACATGTGGCACGGTCCTATTGGCTCCTTCACTTGACTTGGCATGCCATGTCATTCGACACGTGCTGCTTATTTAGGCCTCTAGAATATGACAAGATCTTGAGCTTAGTAAAGTGGGCTCATCATTTGTAGCCCAAATTAATTGACTAACCCAATAAATATTGGGCTTTATTTAAATCCATACACATTTGGACTTTAATAATTAATTCAATTATATTAATCCGCAATATTGTTTGGGACTAATATATTTTGCATTTAATATAATCCAAATTTTGTACGGATTTAAATTTAATAAAAATGCATCGCCCACAAATGCCCCCTACTTCAAGACTTGTTGAGACAATTAATATTTTGGAAACTAGCCTTGAAGTATGATTATTTAAACATGTTTCCTTCGTGCTTCAACAATTTCCCATACATAAGAACACCTCATTCAAAAATTTTAAAACTAAACCATATTGATGTTGTCTTTCAAAACTCTCTTATTTTTTTTCATGAATCTCTATACTTAAGACCCTTTGGTGAGACATGATATCCAATTCCAAATAGTTTTGGAAGACTTTTTCATTGCCTCACTTAATCAGAAATAAAACTCTTCCGATTTAAGCTTAGATTGGAGAAGGAAAAAACTTCCAATTTGACTTTGTATGGGAGAAGGAAACAACCTCCAATTTGACTTTGTATGGGAGAAAGAAACAATCTCCGATTTGAATTTGTATGGAAGAAGAAAATCAACCTCCAATTTGAATTTGTATGGGAGAAGAAAATAACCCCCAATTTGAATTTTTATGAGAAAAGAAAACAATCTCCAATTTGAATTTGGAGATGAAAGCTATCCCAATCTGAATTTATATTGGAGAAAGAAACAATCTTCAATTTGAATTTGGAGATGGAAGTTATTCCAATCTGAATTTATATTGGAGAAGAAGACATCCATCCTATAACTCTATAAAAGGAGTTAGTTTTCCCACTTTTTCAATATCAATTTTGAAGTTTTCAAGCCATCAGCAATATCGAGGTAATTTCTTTCCCTCCTACTTTCCTCTTATTTTCGTCACTTTTTTTTCAGCATTGCATGTTAGTGGTAAAAATATCATATCTAATTGTAGGAATATCGAAATTATGAACCGTTTAATATTACAGAAACTAGACTTTGAAATCTATAACATATCCAAAATTCAGCTTTTAATTCCTTCAATATAAATCTCGATATTTTTTTTGAAGTAAACCCTGAATTTTATCATGCTGAAAATTTTAGATCTGTGCGTCTTTACTAAAACTTTCATATCTTGAAGTAGGAAGGATGAAATCACAAGCCGCTTAATTTTTGTGAAACTAGACACAAAGATCTATAACATATCCAAAATTTATAATTTAGTACAATCTAGATATTTTCAGATGTTATCCCGAAATCAACATTGAGTTTTGATGCATCAATAATTTCAGATTTATGTGATATCACTAAAAACATTATATCTCAATGTGAGAGTATCAAAATTATGATCCTCTTGATCCTATAGATGGTTGAAACATGCATGTATAACATATCTAAAATTGGAATTTTAAAACTTCTTGGATTGTTCTAGATGATTTTTTTTTGAAGGCGATCTTATATGCTGTCCGACAGAGGATTCTAGATTTGCATAGCGTCACCAAATAATTTATATCTTGATTTGGAACCATCACAATCAAAGGGAGTTTTGATTGATTAAAATTTTATTTTGAGGGATTTATTCTCATCAAGGTATCTTATATCAATCCAAGTTGGTGATATACAACTTTCAAGATCGCAGCGCTCTGATAGGTAACATTCTTTCTATTTGTGTTTTTACTTTCTTTCTTGTCCCCCTATTATTTTGCAGGGTTGAAACAAATAGCAATATGCAACAATTGGATTAGGATGCGAGAGATTAAATTTACCTCCATACACTCTAAGACCGACCAATTTTGACTTTAATACGGTGGACGTCAGCTTAAGGTATGTGAGGCTTCGTCACCTCAAGACCCAACCAATTTTTTTCTTGAAGACGGTGGACGTCGGCTTAAGGTGTACAAGGCTTCGTCACCTCAAGACTCGACTAATTTTTTCTTAAAGATGGTGGACGTCGGCTTAAGGTGTGCGAGACTTCGTCACCTCAAGACCTGCCCAATTTCGCTTGAAGACGGTGGATGTCAGCTTAAGGTGTGCGAGGCTACGTCACCTCAAGACCCGACCAATTTTGCTTGAAGATGGTGGACTTCTGCTTAAGGTGTGCAAGGCTTCGTCACCTCAAAACCCGATCAATTTTGCTTGAAGACGATGGACGTCGGCTTAAGGTGTGCGAGACTTCGTCACCTCAATACCCGACTAATTTTGCTTGAAGACGGTGGACGTCGGCTTAAGGTGTGCGAGGCTTCGTCACCTAAAGATCCGATCAATTTTACTTGAATACGGTGGACGTCAGCTTGAGGTGTGCGAGGCTTTGTCACCTCAAGACCCAACCAAGTTTTTCTTGAAGACGGTGGACGTTGGTTTAAGGTGTATGAGGCTTTGTCACCTCAAGACACGACTAATTTTTTCTTGAATACGGTGGACGTTGTCTTAAGGTGTGCGAGGCTTCGTCACCTCAAGACCCGACCAATTTTGCTTGAAGAAGCAATGGTTTTCTTTATGTATGGGCCCTTTCACCAATGCATTTATGCAATGATCTTCTCTAAGTATGGGCCCTTTCATTGATGCATTTATGCGTTGGTCTTCTTTATGTATGAGCCCTTTATTGATCAGCTTAAGGTGCAAAGGGACAAATTTTGTCCACCTTAAGGCATGAAAATTTTGATATCCTTTTAAGGATAAACTCGTTAGAGGCCAGCTTAAGGTGCAAAGGGACAAATTTTGTACATCTTAAGGCATGGAAATTTTGATATCCTTTTAAGGATAAACCCGTTAGAGCCAACTTAAGGTGCAACGGGAAAAATTTTATCCACCTTAAGGCATGGAAATTCTGATATCCTTTTAAGGATAAACCCGTTAGAGGCCAACTTAAGGTGCAAAGGGACAAATTTTATCCACCCTAAGGCATGAAAATTTTTATTGATCAGCTTAAGGTGCAAAGGGATAAATTTTGTCCACCTTAAGGCATGACTATTTTGATATCCTTTTAAGGATAAACCTGTTAGAGACCAGTTTAAGGTGCAAAGGGACAAATTTTGTCCACCTTAAGGCATGGAAATTCTGATATCCTTTTAAGGATAAACCCATTAGAGGCCAACTTAAGGTACAAAGAGACAAATTTTGTCCACCCTAAGGCATGAAAATTTTGATATCCTTTTA
>NC_061117.1:58719251-58775811 GCF_002878395.1 Capsicum annuum
TCCACCTTAAGGCATGGAAATTCTGATATCCTTTTAAGGATAAACCCATTAGAGGCCAACTTAAGGTACAAAGAGACAAATTTTGTCCACCTTAAGGCATGAAAATTTTGATATCCTTTTAAGGATAAACCCGTTAGAGGCCAACTTAAGATGCAAAGGGACAAATTTTGTCCACCTTAAGGCATGAAAATTTTGATATGCTTTTAAGGATAAACCTGTTAGAGGCCAGCTTAAGGTGCAAAGGGACAAATTTTGTCCACCTTAAGGCATGGAGATTTTGATATCCTTTTAAGGATAAACCCGTTAGAGGCCAACTTAAGGTGCAAAGGGACAAATTTTGTCCACCTTAAGGGATGAAAATTCTGATATTCTTTTAAGGATAAACCCATTAGAGGCCAACTTAAGGTGCATAGGGACAAATTTTATCCACCCTAAGGCATGTAAATTTTTATTGATCAGCTTAAGTTGTAAAAGGATAAATTTTGTCCACCTTAAGGCTTGGAAATTTTGATATTCTTTTAAGGATAAACCCATTAGAGGCCAGCTTAAGGTGCAAAGGGACAAATTTTGTCCACCTTAAGGCATGGAAATTCTGATATCCTTTTAAGGATAAACTCATTAGAGGCCAACTTAAGGTATAAAGAGACAAATTTTGTCCACCCTATATAAAGAGACAAATTTTGTCCACCCTAAGGCATGGAAATTTTGATATCCTTTTAAGGATAAACCCGTTAGAGGCCAACTTAAGGTGCAAAGGGATAAATTTTGTCCACCTTAAGGCATGAAAATTTTGATATCCTTTTAAGGATAAATCCGTTAGAAGCCAGCTTAAGGTGCAAAGGGACAAATTTTGTCCACCTTAAGGCATGGAAGTTTTGATATCCTTTTAAGGATAACAGATATCCTTTCATGGATTAACCCGTTAGAGGTCAGCTTAAGGTGCAAAGGGACAAATTTTGTCCACCTTAAGGCATGAAAATTTTGATATCCTTGTAAGAATAAACTCGTAAGAGGCCAGCTTAAGGTGAAAAGGGACAAATTTTGTCTATCTTAAGGCATGAAAGTTTTGATATCCTTTTAAGGATAAACCCGTTAAAGGCCAGCTTAAGTTGCAAAGGGACAAATTTTATCCACCTTAAGGCATGGAAATTTTGATATACTTTTAAGGATAAACCCGTTAGAGGCCAACTTAAGGTGCAAAGAGACAAATTTTGTCCACCTTAAGGCATGAAAATTTTGATATCCTTTTAAGGATAAACCCGTTAGAGGCCAGCTTAAGGTGCAAAGGAACAAATTTTGTCCACTTTAAGACATGGAAATTTCGATATCCTTGTAAGGATAAACCCTTAAGAGGCCAGCTTAAGGTGCAAAGGGATAAATTTTGTCCACCTTAAGGCATGAAAATTTTGATATCCATTTAAGGATAAACCCGTAAGAGGCCAGCTTAAGGTGCAAAGGGACAAATTTTGTCCACCTTAAGGCATGGAAATTTTGATATCCTTTTAAGGATAAACCCGTTAGAGTCCAACTTAAGGTTCAAAGGGACAAATTTTGTCCACCTTAAGACATGGAAATTTTGATATCCTTGTAAGGATAAACCCGTAAGAGGCCAGCTTAAGGTGAAAAGTGACAAATTTTGTCCACCTTAAGGCATGAAAATTTTGAGATCCTCTTAGTTGTAGGCTTGGAGAACTTTGGCATTCCAAATCCTATTGAAGAAACTCTATTTCTTTTCGACGGGTTGCCCCCATTGAGTCACAAATATTTAAGGTAAGTCCAAATTTAATTAGAATAGTTTCATACTTGGTATCAATATGGTAGATACTGCAGGAACATATATATTTTTTTGATACTCATGCAACTGAACTTAGAGTGAAATTCCAAGAGCCTAAGTACCTCAGTAAAAAGGATCAAGTTACAATGTAGTTCTGGGTGAGTATTTTTTTTGTGTCCTAACTTTTGCCTAGACCGCATCTTTTGAGATTTTCAACCTAGCGAGCTTTCATCATTTTTTTATATTTTTTTAAGTTTTACACAGTTTATACTCATGCGGTCCAAGAGTGGCCATGCAGTCTATACTCGTGCCTTAAGGAGTGTACATGCAGTTTATACTTGTTCCTTAAGGAGTGTACATGCAATTTATACTCGTGCCTTAAGGAGTGTACATGTAGTTTATACTCGTGCCTTAAGCAGTGTACATATAATTTGTACTCGTGCCTTAAGGAGTGTACATGCAGTTTATACTCGTCCCTTAAGGAGTGTACATGCAGTTTATACTCATGCCTTAAGGAGTTTCATCTTCCTTCAAGGATAGTACTTCTTCAATAACTTGGCGTTGATGGGGCCAACCCTCACACCATCTGTATCGACAAGCTTGTAAGCACCATTTGAATAGGCCTTTTACACGATATACGGTCCATCCCACTTCAAGGTAAATTTTCCCCCAGACTTATAAGAAGTGATAATGGGCCTTATTATTATAAGGACTTGATCTCCAACTTGAAAGCACCTTAAGCAAACCTTTTTGTTGAAAGAACGAGATAGCTGGGCTTGATAACATTCACGATTTTTTTGAGCCTCCAGCCTCTTCTCATCAAGATCTTCTAACTCCGTAAGATGTCACTTAGTATTTTCTTCATCAGTGAGCCCTTATTGAATGACAAGTCTCAAAGAAGGTATTTGACGCTCAAGTGGCAGAACTGCTTCATCTCCAAAAGCAAGTGAGTATGGGGTTGCTTGTGTCGGGGTATGGTAAGTTGTCCTATACGCCCACAAAGCTTCTTCCTTCCAGTCATGCCAGTCTCATTTGGATTTGGAGACGATTTTCTTCAACAAGTTGCATAAAGTTTTATTAAATGCTCTGGCTAGACCATTGGCGGTAGCATGGTACATAGAAGACTTGCGCTTCTTGAAACCAAAAAGATCACAAATCTTATTCATCAGTTTGTTATCAAACATCTTTCCATTATCAGTTATTATATATTGAGGAATTCCAAAGCGGTAGATGATATTTACTCGAATGAAGTTCGCAATATTTTCTTTCTTTACTTCTTTAAGAGAAACAGCTTCAGCCTACTTTGAGAAGTAATCTATTGCGGACAAGATGTGTAAGTGTCCACCAGAAGAGTTTGGTAGTGGACCAACAACATCCATTCCCCAAGCATTGAATAGACAAGACGCTACAGTTGGATGTAGTACTTCTGGGGGTTGATGTATGAAGTTTGCATGGAATTGGCAAGCTTTTCGTCTTCTAGCATAGTCCAAGCAATCTTTCACCATCGTTGTCCAATAATATCCAATCCTTTTAATGTGAAAATGGAGGTTCGGTCCAAACTGATATGATCCACAAACTCCTAAGTACGTTCTTACAAAGCTTGAATTGCTTCTTTCTTTCCCAAATACTGTAAGAGTACTACTTTAAATGATCTTCTGTACAGTGTGTCTTTGTAGTAAAGGAAGTGAGGTGCACAACAATGAATGTTAGTCTTTCTCCTTGGATCTTCTGGAAGTATTCCATAACATAAGTAATCAATGAAGGTTTTCACCAATCTTTTTTTACAGCTTCAGACACGGCAACGAGGTATTCAACCTTATTTTCTACATCCTCACCTAACGGCGGTACTATCCATTCTTGGAGGACAGTAACTTGGGTCTGATTTGGAAGAGTCAAGGTTGAGGCTAAAGCAGTTAGGGCATCAGCTTGCTTATTTTCTCTTCTTGGCACATGTTGGAGGGTTACTCCTCTAAGCCATCCCATCAACTTTTATGCATATTCATGATATAGTCTTAACTCAGGCTTTTAGACTTCATAGCTTCCCAACAGCTGCTTTATCACCAATTGGGAGTCTCTAAAAACTTGTAATTGTAGTTGCTTCATGTCAACATCCATCTCTAATCCGAGTATGAGTGTTTGATACTCAGAAACATTATTGGAGCAATGATTCGTCAAGGTAAAAGAGTAGGGGATGACCTCTTCTTGTGGAGTGACAAACACTACGCCATCACCATTACTATCTCGATGTGTAGCACCATCAAAGTACATTTTCCATAAGGATCTAACTTCAACAGCCATTGCATCTTCATCAGGGAGTTCATCGCTCAGCTCCTAGTCATCAGGTATTGGGTAATCTTCCAAGAAGGCAGCTAATGCTTGTCTGTTGAAATTGAAGGTACCACCTTAAAAGTCGGTCACTTAAGACTGGTTTTGATATCACAAACTTGATGGAATTTGCCCTAGACATGAGACAGACAATATGAGCTTAGAAGTAGTGTTTCATCTTTTGGATAGAGAAAGCCAATGCCAAACATAACTTTTCAATTCGAGAATATTTCAGCTCATTTGGTGTCATCATTCTGCTCAGGTAATAAAGTGAATTTTCTTTTCCTTCACTATTTTCTTGAGCCAGTAGTGCTACAACTGACCTCTCTTGTTCCGCGATGTAGAGTATCAATGGTTTCCCAGGTATAGGTGCCGCAAGAACTAATGGCTTTATTAAGTATGATTTGATACTCTCAAAGGCATTACGACAAGCTTGGTCCCATTTGAAGGAAGTGTCTTTCTTCATGAGATGACTAAATGTTTGATATTTTTCAACCAGGTTTGAGATGAACCTCCTTAAATATGCTAGCCTTCCTTGAAGGCTTTTTAAATCATGAATATTTTGAGGCTCGGGCATCTTCAAAATTGCATCGACCGTGGCTTCATCAATTTCAATTCCTCGATGTTGCACAATGAAGCCAAGAAACTTTTCAGAAGTAACTCCAAAGGCACACTTCAATGGATTCATCCTAAGTTGATATCTTCAAAGTAACTCGAATACTATTCTTAGGTCTTTTAAGTGGTCGTCTCTCTTTCTTGACTTCACCACTAGATCATCCATGTAACATTCAACATTTTTATGGAGCAGGCTGTCAAAGATATTCTACATAGTCCTTTGATAAGTGGAGCCAGTGTTCTTCAAACCAAAAGGCATCACCTTGTAGCAATAAATACCTTTGGGCGTACGAAATGCAGTGAGTTCTTCATTCTTTGGCGCCATACGGATTTGATTATAGCCAGATGAACCACCATGAAGGACATTGCCTCATAACCAGTAGTGGAATCAATCATTAAATCTAGTATGGGGATTGGAAAATCAACCTTAGGGCATACGTTGTTGAGATCTCGAAAGTCGACACAAACTCGAATTTGGCCATTCTTCTTCCGTACTGGAACAATACTTGAAATCCATGTGGGATATTTGAATTTATGAATAAATCCAGCTTCACTGAGTTTGTTAACTTCATTTTTGATCAGTGGAACTAAATTCGGCCTAAAGCATCTTTGGGCTTGCTTAACAGGACGGGCACCATTCTTGACTGCCAACTGATGGACCACTACTTTTGGATCTAAGCCAGGTATTTCCTTATAGCTCCAGGTGAAGACATCCTATATTCTTTGAGTATGTCCATATAAGTGATTTCCTCCTCTACTTCTAGAAATGCACTCAAGTAAGTTGGTCTTGGGTCTTCGTCGGTTCTAAGATTAACTTTTTTCAAGGAATTTATTGTGGCCTTTACTCCTTCTTCAAGTTAAGATGGAGCATCTCCAGCATCTTCCTCCTCTTGAGGATCATCGTCATTGATAGATATGTGGTGACACCAGAAAGTGTCATCTATCTCTCTATTAACCTTTATTTGAGATAAGGTTTCATTCTCATTTTGAATCGTAACATGATATGAGGAGCCAACACTTTTTTCATCCTCCTCACGTTCCTTGGTATAAAACACTGTATGAGCTTTAGCTTTTAATGCCTCATTGCATGAAACCACCAGTTCTGTCTGTCGCCTCATTCTAGAAGGGGTCAAACTTTGAAAATCCTTCTGGATTTTAAATGAAGAGTGCAACATCGTGGTTTGATAAATTCTTTGACGCTTGTTGTTTTTCTTCTTATTTATAGGACCCAACCTTCCGAACACAGAAGTTCTTGTGGTTGATTCTCTAAGTCGATAAAATACGGAGGGTCTTTTATTAGCGGCAGTGGATTATTCTTCCACGGTGATATAATTACTGACTTGCCTTCTTATGGAGATGTAAATTGGAGATGGCTGCGCGTATCCTAGTCCTTCACATGCTTTCCTAGTGTTACCCTCCGACGGAAGTTTGCCCAACCTTGATCGCTCATTAGGATTGTATCCAGCCTTTACAAATAGCTTGTATGCATTTGGATCAAAGCCCTCTTTTGTATGCTTCGTAGGGAGTACCATATCTTATGGTAAATTTTGAGCCACAAATTCCTTTAGTGGCCTTAAGGATGGATTTATTGCATCAATCTTCTTGATAGGTAAAGTTATCTCCTTTAGCACATTATCTTGGGAATTCGATGGGTGATCTTTCTCTTTTCTTACCTTCGGTACGTAATGAAGAACGGGAGTTGCCTTATTTTTCATAGAAGCGACACCTTCTTTATTTGAAGTGGAGAGAGGATTCTTGGTGGCAACTTTTTCGATAGTCACTGCGACCTTCTTAGATGCAAGATCATCATACTTGGTCCTGGTAACATGTTCAACCCTTTTCTCATCCATAACGTACTTTTTTAAGTAGAATTTTGCATCGACAAAATGTGAATCAGCTTCAGTGAATGGCTTGTCATCGGCAACTATCTTTCTTTCCACTCCGCCTTTGTGGTACTTCAAGCATTGATAGTAAGAGGACGAGATAATTTTTTTCCCGTGCACTCAAGGCCTACCAAGCAATATATTGTATGAAGTTTTTGCATCGATCACATGCATCAATGGGTTTGATTGAAAATCATCCATACGAATCCCCAACTTGATATATCCTATGGCCCTCTGGCCCCCTCTGTTAAAGCCTTGGATTATTATACGACTTTCGTCCAGTTCGCTAGTAGTGATGCTAAGTTCCTTTATCATGCAGATAGGCAGGATGTTAACTCCAGATCCCTCATCTATCAAGATTCTATTAATCTTCTTTCCTATAATTTGACCCACCATGTATAAGAGATAGTTATGTAGGGCCTCACCAAGTAGAAGATCGTTATTTATGAATGTAATTTTTGTATCATACACATATGCCTCTTTGCAAAATATTTTTGCAAGCTTTTTGGAAGGTGAAGGAACTTCCATGGGTAGATTCTCACCCTTTGCCCCCTATTTGGCAGTTTTAAAACAAGACGCCTCAAGGTTGACTTGGGCAGTCTTTACACGAAACCAACTTGGCAAGAATTCCTCTAAAGTCACCAGACGCCGAGTTTTTTGGGGGTGAAGCTCTATTACCCTCGTCTTCTTTAGGAATTCAACTAACTTCTGTTTTCTTGGTTTATTTACCATTTTTCTCCTAGTTGGTTGCTCGACTGACTCCTTTCATAGACTTTTCTTCTTGCGTCTGTGTCTGGTTACTAGAGTCCAACCTTCGTCATTGCCTTTGTCAACTGAAGACCTACCAAGCTATAATATTTTCTTATTATGATCTTTAACACATATTTGGATAGGATCGAGCGAGCCAAATATGATGGAGATTTGATGAGAACTGGCCATCTCATCATCGAAGAAGATCTTCTTCTCTTTTGCCAGTTGCATGACTTTATCTTTAAAGACAAAGCATTTCTCCAGAGGGTGACTTATGAGCCTATGATATTTACAATAATTAGGGTCATTGGTCCTTCCAGTTTTATTGGGATACTTTATCTCTGGGAGTTCGATGAGCTTATACTAAAGGAGTTCATCAAAAATCTCAACAACATCAAAATCAGGGAAGGGATATTTCTTTTCTTGCATCTCCTTTAAAGTCTTTTGATTTGGGTGTGCTCCAGAAGTCATCTTTACACTCTACTTCTTGCTCACCTTTGTGGTGACTTTCACAGGAGGCACATCAATATTCATAGATTCCTTGGTATTATTTTTGGGGACAAACTTACCCCATCTTTTGGATTCTTGCTTATCCTTTTCCCTTTGAGGGTTATGGATAGACGCTTCTTTCTTTCCATCAGAAGACATTCTCAACTCCATGTCGTAAGTGTAAGTAGCTAACTCTTTAAAGGATTTTAGTTTAATTCCTTGCAGGATATAGAGAAGCCCCCAATGTATTTCTTGGACGCACATCTCTATTGTAGAAGCTTCAATGAGCCTATCTTTGCAGTTTAGGCTCACATTTATCCATCGATTGATAAAGTTGATAACTGGATCGTCCTTTCTTTGTTGAGTATTTGTGAGCTCTACCATTCTTACCGTACGCCTTGTGCTGTAGAAGCAATTCAGAAACTCATGCTCTAATTGCTCCCAACTATCATTGGAGTTAGGCTCGAGATCCGTATACCAATCAAAGACATTTACCTTTAGGGAACAAACAAATATTCACCGTAAGTTCTAGCATTATTATATGTCTCAACAAAGTGTGCGATATACTGTTTTAGTTTCCCTTTCCCCCCAAATTGTTAAAATTGGGGGGTTGATAGCAGGCGGGCATTTTGAGGATATCTATCCTTACACTGTAGGGATTAGCATATGGAATGGAATACTTGGTGACAACATCATACTTGTCTTTGATGGTCCCTTCAATAAATTCCCTCAATTGCCCAATCGAGATTATTCCCTCAGTAGAAACTTGCACCTCTTTAGTCGGTGGTTTTGTTTCACAGGATTTTCCATTTCATAAATCTCTGGAGATTTTCCTGGTGCATCGCTACTCTCTGTCTATTAGGACTTCCACCCTATCCACTAATTTATCAACTTGAGCATCTTAATTCTGAATATATTGGGTCAGGCCCTCAATTACCTTTGCCAGATTCGCAAGTTGCTCCTTCATAGATGAGGCATCAGTCACCATTGCTTGCATAATCACTGGAGATGTTGGAGAGTAGCACGAATTATCTCTCAAGTTGACCTTTGAAGTGCTCAACTTACGTTGTATAGTCAGAGATAATGAGTTGCTTGAACGACCATCGTTATTTGTGCTAGAGTACTTGGAACCAGAATGCTCAAGTAGAGCTAGAGTCTTCTTAACCGATTCTGGCACACTGCTTCCTCCTTCCAAAGCACTTGCATTTCTCTTCATTCTTTTCGGGTTTAAATATCCAAAAATTAAAGTTAGAGAGAATGACACTGGATGTGTTTGTGGTCCTAGAAAGCCTGCCTTACTCCCTGTAACAACTCCTAAGCTTCCAAAAGTAACACCAATGATACTTTCTACTTCAACATAGAAATTTAAGTCAGTAGCATTGGAAGCAGTTAATTGAGAGTTGATCTTCTTGGAAGCCATTTCAGTGTTGTTGAACTTTGTAGTTGGAAAAGTTAGGATGAGAAGTAGAGATTGTTCTACTGGGCGTGCCAGAATTTATTTGACAATAAAATTCTCGAGACAGAAAATAAATAATTCGAGACAAAAAAATATTGGAACAATCAATTTTATTGATTTTAATGTGAGTGTTACAATCTCTATGAGTCCTCTGATTCGCCTTTTCAAATATAAATTCAAGGGCTTAAAGCTTGATCTTGAATTTGAACTTGATTTGTTAATTTAAGGGACTTGATATTGACTTATGCTTGAATTAAAGGGCTTTTGAGCTTGTTCTTGAATATTGCGGTCTTGATCTTGAATCTTGATGAACTTGATTTGAATGCTTGAGATTTTTAGAGAAATTGCGGAGTTTGATCCATGAGCTTTCTCTTGCTACTTGTTAGAGTTCCGAGGTTCCTTTTTTTGGAGTTATGAGACCCTTATTTATAGTTTTAGGAAAGAAAGAGTCATTATTAATATGAACTTCCTTTAACCAATCAGATTTAAGTGATGTGGCGCCTTTTTATGGGCTTTTATTTCATGGGCCTGCTGCATCATTTTGACATGTGGCATGGTCCTGTTGGCTCCTTCACTTGACTTGGCATGCCACGTCATTTGAAACGCGGTGCTTATTTAGGCCTCTAGAATATGGCAATATCTTGGGCTTAGTAAAGTGGGCTCATCATTTGTAGCGCAAATTAATGAACTAACCCAATAAATATTTGGCCTTATTTAAATCCATACATATTTTGACTTAAATAATTAATTCAATTAGATTAATCCGTAATATCTATTTGGGACTAATATATTTTGAATTTAATATAATTCGAATTTTTATGGATTTAAATTTAATAAAATTGCATCGCCCACAATTATTATATCTAAATTGATAATATAAATATAGTTAACAATTTAAAGGGTATGTTTTCATTAGTCAGTCTAATACATCTATCTTTTCTTGGTCATGTTCAATACGCACAAAATGCACTTGCATGAGAACTTAAAACTATACCATAATTGTAATTAAAATAAATTATCGTTAATCTTGTGTTACAATCATTCTAGTGGTTTATCAAAATTTTCATCTACAATTAAGGACTACAAGTTTTAACTCATACAAATCAATGATTTAATTTTAAGTGTAAGCTTAAACTCCATACACCAAATTATCTATTATATAAATTGGTATGATTTCATCTAGATTTTTATTTGCACTATTTTTATGTGCGCGTATACTCGTGAATTTTAGTTCTCGTTTGCATGTTCGTCATATGTTTCATGTACTGATGCAAGCACTTCTATTAGTAGACTTAACTAGAAAAATAAAGGAGGTGTGGTGATAATTATTATTGAATAAATTTGTTAATCTGATACTCATTATGCTAAAGTCTCCATGCCAATTAACGGTATCTTTCTTAAGAAAATTGAAGAAAATGTGTCTTTTAAGTCTTGAATGAAAGATTGGTGACATTGACCAACAGATAGGGTCAAACATCAGTAGGAAAACTTGATTAAGTTAATTGTGGACTTGATTAATATTTTCAAAACTTTCTAATCTTTTCAAAAATACAAATCAACCCAACCTATACTCCTCTTTAATTTAAATCAACCACTCTCTGCTCTCTCTCGACAGCTTCTCTCAACTCTCTCCCAACCAACAGTTCTGCAAAATTTCTCCCTTCAACCCCCGATGACTTCTACCCCAGCGACAAATTATTGGGGCTTTGAGTTCTCCTCTTTTCTTCCTTCAACCCCCGACGACTTCTATATCCGGTGATAAATAGTTGGGCTTTGAGTTCCCCTATTCAATTCAAATCAACCAGTATCTCATCCCTCTCTACACAAGTTCTCTCAACTCTCTCCCAACCAGCTATTCTATAAATTTCTCATTTCAATCCTCGGCGACTTCAACATCTGACTACAAATAGTTGGTCTTGGAGTTTCTTTTCGACTTCAACCTTCAATCGACGTGACCGTCTTGCTCTCCAGCCACAACAGCTTCGAATTCTTCATCGTTCCTTTTCTTCTTTCATAGGTAAAAATTTATGGCCTTTTTTGTTTTAAAGAAAACGAGGACCTTGAGCCAACTTCCCTTATAGTATTGGTTAGCAATTTCAATATTTGTTGCATTAATTTAAAATGCGGTATGAATAAAACTCTAATTTTTGGTATTTCTTCTCTTCTCTTTTCGAAGTGAATTGTGATATTTTGTTATTTGTTGCATTTTTATGAAGTTTGACTTTTATTATTTGTGTTTATAAAAACAAAATGATAATTCGGGTTGATATGTTCTGTTCTTGTTCTTGGTAAAAATGGTGAAATTGTTGTTTTATTGGTGAACAAAATCATGCTACTATTTTTTATTTTCTCCAACAGATTACCCAACTGGTGCAACATTTTAACCATCTGCTGCAACAGATTTATCATATAATACAACAGATCAACCATCCGATGCACCAGAAGAACCATCAAATTATAATTTTAATTCAACAAATTAATAATCTGATGCAATAAATTAACTATCTGATGCAACAGATTTACCATATGTTCCAAATAGATTAAGCATCAGATAAAAAATCTGATGCAACTAATTTACCATCTAGTGCAATGGAAGAACTATTAGATTAATGATCCGATGCAACAAATGGACCTCCTGTTGTATAAAGTCCTATCAACTCTTCCAATAGGAAATGTCCAAAACTTGATTTTTCCAACTGATCATACATCTACTGCGATAGACGACCCTATGTTGGAAGAAACCTAAACAATATTGATCATTGATAACTATTCCAACAGACCAATCATGTGTTGCAACTAATGTGTGACCTGTTTCACTGACCATTCATCTTTCTCAATAGATGAGTGATATATTTTGTATTATCGCAATAGATTTCTTAGCCGTTACTGCAGGTTAGTTAACTGCTCTGATAAATCACTCATATGTTGCAACAGATATGTGATCTATTGCACAAACCATTTATCTTTCTCAACAGATAAGTAATATATTTTGTATTATCGCAACAAATTAATCAACCGTTGCTACTGATTATTTATCTATTCCAACAGATCACTAATTTATTACAACAGATGATGTCACAAAGATGTGTGATCTATTGTACAAACCATTTATCTTTCTCAATAGATGAGTGATATGTTTTGTATTATCATAATAGATTACTCAACTATTGCTACAGGTTATTTCACTATTCTAACAGATCACTCACATGTTGCAATAGATGTGTGATCTGCTCCACAGACCATTCATTTTTCTCAACATATGAGTGATTTGTTTTGTATTATCTCTATTGCAATAGGTTATTTAACTGTCCCAAAAGATCACTCATATGTCGCAACAATGTATGATTTGTTGCACAAACCATTCATCTGTCTTAAAAGATGAGTGATATATTTTGTATTATTGCAACAAATTACTCATATGCTGCAACAGGTTTGTTATATATTGTAACAGATATACTACCTAGTGCTATAAATCGGTGATCTGTTGCAACTGTTATTTTACTATTTTGCTTGTTTGATTTACTATTATCCCTTTTTAACGATGCATTAATCAACTATAATATATTTTTTTTATGTTTCTGTTAATTTTAGATAACATGGTTCCCAATAAAACAAAATCGAATTAAGTCCAAGTAAAGAAACAAGCAACTAGGCTACATCCACCACTCTATGAGCTTGCTTTACAAGCGTTATCTCAATCGGGAGCAGAATATAATGAACACGGGGAGGAGAAATGTTTCAAAAGAGATGATGCAAACGGTAATAGCCCTTCTATCGAAGGGTTGGTCAAATCCTTTAGCATTGATCATTATCCTGTAAGAATACAGTGCGATGGTGCCGCAGATTTAATGGGTGATTTCGTGGTTAAGTCAGTCTTGGGAAAATATTTTGACGCCTTCAGAAAAATACTTTGAGAACAAAAATTGGATGCTTATTTTAGGGACAGCTACTTTGGGAAATGTCTTGAATTGTTGGAGGACAATAATGCTCGTTTCCAAATGAAAATGGTATATGAACTTCTCAAGCGTAAGTTTATGTATGAAAACAAAGATAAGATGGATGAGGTCTGGATAAATTACTGTGGCATGCCTGTTTGTTTTGGTTTGAAGGAGTTTGCCATAGGTACTGGACTAAAATATTATCCTCCTTCTCAAGTTATACCTATTCTAACAAAAAAAAAGCACCCCGCACACCCAAAAAAGGCAAAGGCAAGTCGTGTGATCATGATGACTTGGTGTCTATTGTTGGTCCAAGCTTCAAAAATAAAAATTTGATAGAAGCGTTGAAAGGTAAAGGACTTTCAGAGAAGAACAAGCAGTCATTATACTTGGTTTGGTTTGTACATAATATTCTTTGGGCGAGAGACGTTAACAACAACATAAACCTTGGTTTAATAAAGCTCTCTGAGGATCTTGAGGCATTTAATAGCTATCCTTAGGGGTATGAAAGCATCGAAAAGCCTGTCAAATATTTATTGACTCCATTAGCACCAAAGACAGTCAATTTATATGGCTTTCCATGGGTTTTCATGGTAAATATTTCTTTCTTCTATTATGATATCATTCATTTTTTTACTCAATAATGGTTTTGATTTATCGGCGTTATTTTATAGGCTTGGGCGTTTGAAGCCATTCCTTATTTGGGACAACAAGTGAACTACCAGGAAGGAGTTTCTTGTCCAAGAATCTTGAGATGGTTGTCAGCCAAAATTGTGAAAAATATAAAATTTCTTGATCTCTTCAATCCCCCGAAGGATGTATTAAGTATAATTATAATTTATTTTTTATTTTAATTATTAATTTTTTTGAAAGATCTAATCATCATTCTAATATATGTAATGATTTATGTTAGATTGTGCATCCATCGCTAGTTCTGATCAATCGAGAGTTGAAGATTCTATTTTTTCTTCCTTTACGGTCTGTGCAAACTTTATCGGACCCTAAGGTCATCGACAGAATAAAAATAAAATTATTTGAAGCAACAATTATTACAAGAAGAATAATTTTGGAGGGTGGGCTTGTATTATTGATGGTCTTAGTGGTGATTGAGCTGTTGGTGATGGTAGTGGTGCTGCTATTGGTGCTAATGATGCTCTTCTTACAATATTTAAGCAAACCATTATGGGTATGATCATACTGGTTATACAGAATTTGCCTCTCCCAGCGAATGTTCTGCATGTAAATGTCAAGACTGCAAGGCGAAACATGATGTAATGATTAATGCTATTAATGCATTAACTGCTTCTATAAAGGAATTGACATCTAAAAGGGGTCTCATTCCATCAAAGATGATTTTATTTCCATCCGCTCCATTAGAGATTAGGGCTAAGAGGAGAAGGAGAGTGATTTTCAGAGCATTATCAAGCATCTAAAAAAGCAAAATTGCAACTCCTTTGTCTGTGTGTTGTACTGAGCAACGTACAATGTCCAAAAGAGAGAAACACGAGATGAATAAGGTGAATATATATGTTTCCAATTGACAAAACAAACAGACACTTATCTATTTCAACATATTACACATCTGTTGAAAATTATCAAACATATATATATATACATCTATTATAACAGTTGACTGAATTGTTGCACCAGTTAAAGTATCTGGTGCAAAATATGTCTCGTCTATTTTAGCAAATCAAATAGCTCTTCGTACCGCTTTTATTTGTATCAACAGGCGACCTATCTACTGCAACAAATGATTCATATATTGCAACGGATGGTTCATAAGTTGGAAATTATCATACAGGGTCTTTCTCATGTAGAAATTTGTCCCAACAGTTGATTCATTATTGCACCATAAATATAACCTATATGGGACAATTTAAAATGGAAGGAAGACCTATTTAATTTACTAGAAGAGATGAGTTATCCTTTTCTGTTTTGTTGTATCTCTGTGATTAGCATTGACCAATTCTAGCTTTCCAGGTGGATGTAGAAGAAGCTACTACTGAACAACATTGACAATATACTACCTTTTTTATGGAAATATGGAGAACAGAAAGCACAGAAACCATACGTTAGCGATAATAAAGATCCACGACGTGCAAAGTCGAATTCTATAGCACTGGATGAAGAACAACTTGTCCATACCAAGTAGATCTTTATATCTTGAGCATGTCAAATTAATCATTGAGATCATACTTAAATTGTTGTTGATGTATTTTTTGAGATCTGTACCCATAATAATTTTTTTACATTTCATTTATTCATTGACTTATTTCAGCTAATTTATGAAGGCTTTGATTTATTTTATTTTGTCTATGAATTTTATTCATTCCTTAGATTTGAAATTATTAATTGAAAAGGAATACTAGATTCAAATATTGCAACAGATAATATATCTGTTACAACAGAAGACACATCTATTGGAAAAATCGAACATATTTAGACACAGGTAGGTAATTGATGATAGGCGAAATTACGCGCCTATATCAATATATTTTGCCCATATTTTAGCCTAGTTTCGAGAACTAATTATCTATTTCGTACACTTTTAGTCCTTTTTCCTGTAAATGAGCTAACAAATGTGATTAGGAAAGTTTCAGGTATAAATGATGCAAAATACAGCAATTTATGGCTTACTTGACGCAAAAGAAAGCTCACAAACGAGATGGAAAGGAGCTGGACGCATAAAGGACTAAATCTGCTGCATGGAAAATCTGTCCCGGGCTAAAACAGCATTTCTGAAGACTTTGGGACTTACAGACACAAAGCTGGATTTTTGCCATAATACATTAACCTAGTGCAATTAGGTTATGTGTTTCATCATTCTATTTGGATTATAATTTTGTAACCTTACCCTAGTACAATTGGGTCAAGGATTTCATTAGTATATTAGGATTTGGTTATTTATTTTATTAGTTTAGGAGGAGTAGGATAGGAGTATTATAAATACCCTATCATGTTAGAGATTTTAAGGAGGGGAGGAGACATTCTGACAATTCATTCATCTCCTTACAATTAAGACATCTTCCTACAACCCATTCTCAATTCTTCATTCTTCTACTCTTAAATTCCACAACAAGAGAATCGTTACTTGCTACGGAATCACTAAAACCACACGCCAAACACCTACTATTCACGCCATCCACCATGCAAAACGTGATATCCTTCGCATTCATGGGTAACTAAATCTCTTAGTTGGGGTTATGGAAGCCGAATGAGTTACTATCTATAGCTATGAGTTTGTGAGTTCAAGACAAGTATATTGCTTATATCATTATTCTCTTCATCTTAAATCTACATTCTTTGCGGTTCAAACACAAGAACACGCCATTCTAACATCTAACCTGTTCGAGAGAAAGGTTATTTGTCTAGAAAAGAAGACGCATAGACCAACGCCAGTCTAACATCTGACTTGTTCGAGAGAAAAGTTATTTGTCTGGAAAAGAGATAATGTCAAGGTAGTAGGACACCCTTTCCTATTAAAAAGCTAGTGCCGTACCTGGACTAACTTCTTGGAGAATTCGTACCGTTAGTCACGCTTTAAGCTCGAGAGAGTTAAAGTGAAATAGTCCTTGTTTAGGTCGAGAGACGCTTGGATTTACCATCGACTACAATTCTCTATAAGCAATTACATGTCAAGACTCTACACACTCATAGCCAATAGAGACGTATACCTCAGAAGGTGGACATAACCCCAACGCCTCAATTCTCATTGTTTACAACACACGTGACAATCTCTCTTTATTTTGCTATTTTCAGTTCTTACATTCTTGTTTTGGTTACATACTACAATCCCCCCTTTCCTACGAGACTTGCACTAAAAGTCTAGTAATTTCTCTTGCTTGTTGGCCAAGCTATTCTCTGTGGGATCGATACCCAACCCAGGTTGGGTTCTATATTTGCTAACGACCGCTTTACACTCCCACGAGAGCTGTAGATTGAGCGTTATCAGTAATCTGTTGGAATTTATCAAACAGGTCTTCCCACTGTTGCAATAGATACACGTAGATAGAACCATTGAGATAATGCAACAAATGATCAACTTATTGCAACAGATAAACTACATGTCAGAACATGTAGAATAACTGTTACAACTGATAAAGAATCTATTGCATTATAAAATTCAACTTTTGTTGGGCATAAAAAATTACCACTACGTGTAAAAAGGTTAAAGTGAATTGAAATAAAAAAGGCGAAATCCATCGTTGGTTTTTAGTTCAAACACCTAAAATAAAATAGGCATCAAGTAGACAGTGTTCATTTTAAACACGTAAAATAAAATAGGCATCAAATGTGTCAGTCTGGCATAATTTGCTGACTTACCGTCAATTGGCCCCCAAAGGTCATTCCCCCCCCCATTGTCTTATCTATTCATCTTCCTCCTATAATTTAACCCTAAATTTTCAAATCTTCTTCTTCATCGTCATCTTCTTTTATCTATCTAAATTCTTCAAATTATTTCTTTCATTTTTTCCAACTGAGCTTGACAATGTTGAGCGCATCTTCAACTATTTTTGTGATAAATATTTTCGATATTGTAAGTGCTGTCATGAAGCTCTGTTAAAGATTTTTTGGACTCAACAAAATCTGGGTCGTAGATTTTTTACTTGTAAGATTTGAAAGGTAGTATTTTTCTTATTTAATTAGTTGATTAAGTATTGACTTGTAATTATTTTGTAATTGTGTTCTTTTTTTTTTTATAAAAATTAGGTGGATGCGATTACTTTGATTGGTATGAAGAATGACATCCTTCACAAGCAAATCGTTTAACCTGGGGTTTGTTGAACAAAGTTAAGGTATCTGAAGAGAAACCAAATCGATCAAGAAGATACTACATTGTTGCCGTTATTGCTACTGGTTTGGTGTTGTTGGGCACATGGATATTCAAGCCTAATTGCTAAAATTTTTTTGGTGGTGTGTGTATTTTCTACTGGTTTGGTGTTGTTGAGCACATGGATATTCGAGCATAACTGTTGGAAAATATCAAAAAGATTTAGGCATATGTTGTAAAATTTAGGTCATCTGTTGGAAATTATCAAACAGGTCTTCCCACTGTTGCAACAGATTAGACTTAAATTAGATTATTAGATTATTCATAGAAATAACATCGACGTAATGCAACTAATGACCAACCTATTGCAACAGATAAACTATCTTCCAGAACAGATTAAATATTATTTACAACAGATTGACAATCTATTTCATTATAAAAAGCTCAACTTTCATCAAAAAAAATTATTGCCACTACATGTATATGTAATAAAGTGAAGGGTGTCTTGAAATTAAAAATTGCTATTTCACAAGCTTTTCTATATACACAGGCTTCAAGTGTTCAGTTAGTACCCCATAAGCCCAGACCTCTTGCAGGTTTGCCATAGCATTGTCACACAGAAAAGTCATTGGCTCGGCCATTTCTACACCGATCAACAAACATTTGATGTGTGCAAGAGCGTGCGAGCCACTCGCTTTAGTGGCATCATCTTTTGGAAGGATCATTACCTTGTTTCGACCTTTAAAATCCCATGATTTCCTCATCAATACTTTCTTTGGAAAATGATTCATTAGTTTACTCTCCCTTAACAAGATGGGCAGCAACACTACCAGTAGCTCCACGAGGAGAAAAAGATCAAAATTGTCCATGAGAGGTATGTTGGAGTCATAAACATTGATCTTTACCTCCTTTTGTAGTATCTCAACAGCCCGATAATGCATGTTATTTGTGCTAATGACTGCAAGAATCCCTTTTGCCTTGGTCCAGCTTTTACCGTATGGATTTGGCCTCTCTCCTCTAACATATGTTGTCATTTGTTATTCATCCAAGACCAACGTAGAAACTAGGAAATCAAGTCCCACGCCAAGGGCTAACTTCTCCCCATTGAGTTAATCGTACCTATCCTTGAGCTTCTTGCAGATGTTGAGGTCCATTATCCTATCGACAACGTCATAAACTTCCCGGTATGTTAATTACCTTTTCCTCATGAGGCAGAGAATTATGTCAATATTCTGTGATATAAGAAGTCAATTTTTAAATATATTAGTAATTGTAAAGATTCAACGGATGGTCCATCTATTGCATAGGGTTCTCTGAATCAATAATCCAATCCAACTTATGCAACAAATGGATAATAAATTGCAACAAAACCACTACTAGTTGCAACAGTATACCCAGCTGTTGCAACAGATGTGAAATCTGTTGCATAGCTTCTTCGTCATGGGGTATATTAGAAGGTCTATGTTAGGAAAAGTAAACTTTCCTTGTCCTCATACGACATACGCATATTAGTCATAGTCTTGAAGTCTTGGGGGGAAAAGGGAGGCCTGGGGTAATCTGGTGCGCCTGGCTTAGCATTCTTGGCCTATTGCAGATCCCTCTTCTCTTCGGCGCCAAGTTCTATGTATATGTCCACCTTCTTGACTAGCCCCTGAACTTTAACAACTTTTGGAGTGGGAGGAATTGCAATTTTTTTTGATTTTTGACTAGAGTGTACATCTCTAATTGCTCTTTTCTTTCTCCTAACCAACATTATAGGAGTGTGTGGCTCCCTCACCCTCTTGGATGGTATGACACACCTCTTGGATTTGAATTCCTCGATAGCTTTAGTGATAGCCTCTACTTTTTCAAATATTTTATCCTGTCTGTCCTTACACTCTTCGCATTCGCAAGGAGAACACGAGGGTGAAGAGGGGTGAGAGGGACCTGTGTAAGAGTGAAAAGGGGTATTTTCAAACATATTTATTCTTTCTTGAGAATCAACATATGGTAGTAGCATCAACATGCCTGCCATCAACACAAAAATCCACCAGAAGAAGCACCTGGATCTGCCTTAGTAGGTTGGTCATGAAGAGCCTCAACATTAGGCTGACCTTGCCTAACTGCTCTTCTTATGGCTGTTGCTCCAGCCAATTCCTTCTTTATTAACTCCACCATTGGGTCTGCTATAGTATCAACATGACCTAGAGTAATATAAAAAGTCATCACCAACTCTTCCTCAGTCGGTACGATCCATGGATGCACAACCTTTAAAAAAGAAAAAAATATAGATGCATTTAAATCATATAATATAATAATTTTCATAGTTAGGCTACATTTAAAAAAAAGATACATCTTTGCATAGTTTACAGTATATAGTTAAAATCTGTTTGAGTCTAGTTCAGAGAAATAGAGCAACACATGGATAATCTGATGCAAAATATCAATCATCTATGGCAATAGTTGCACAATATGGGTAATCTGTTATGTAATAGATAATTTATACGTCGCAACAGATGAACAATATGTTATCAGATTACACATCTGTTGTATAATTTGTAGTAGATGGTTAATCTATTAGGAGTCGGGTTCAGAGAACCAAAGCAGCAGATTGGTAATCTGATGCAAGATATCTATATTACCCTATCGCAACAGATATCCCATTTGGTTTAACAGATATAACATCTATTGTACCAGATATAACATTTGTTCAATATCTTTCTTTAAGTAAAATTAATTTACTTGAAGAAAACGTACTGCATCATCCGGAGGGTTAAAGAGATCGGCCTCCTTAATATTGGTGTTACTCTTTGCAGCCAACCACCTAAACATCCTTAGATGAGAAACCTCATCCGAGTAATCCATTAACTGCTTTTGGAGGGAAGGAATGGCTTCTAATGCCCAATCCTAAAAATATAAACAGGAAGCAAGGAAAAAAAAGTCATAATAACTATATTCAATATAAATTAATGGATGAGTAAAATTAATGATTAATTATACCATGAAAGCCCAAGGAAAGCTGTATAATGTGGTCATCCCTGAGGATAGCTTTGTCAATAAATATTGGACAGTCAAGTAGAAGCTATCATATCTCCTGGGATAATTGTTGAATTTATCAAAATCCTCGGCACGCACCAACAAATCATCATCTATGACCTTGTTGACGTCTCTTGCCAATATAACCAAATGGGCAAACCAAACTAAGCACAATTGCTCCCTGTATTGCTTTGGCATGGTTTTATCCTTGAGATCTATCAACAAATCTGATGCTTTGTAGCCACGTCGAACAATGTCAAACAACCCATCTATCTTTTCCTTGAGTTTGCTTGCCTTGGATCTTTTGCGGGGTGGTGGTCCTTCTGGATGATGACATCTCAAGCCCTTCACTATGGTAAACTCTTGCAAGCCAAAACAAACAGGCATGCCACAATAGTTGATCCAGATTTCATCCATCTTCTTTTTTCCCTCCTCCTCCAGATCTTTATCATCCCCACGTACTTGATCCTGTGCTTGAGAAAATAATATACCATCATCATAGGGAAACAGATATGGGCAGAGGGGTCCTTAGGCAAAGTATCCAAAGAAGTTCTTCTTAAAAAGTCCGCCTATGTTTTCGTTCTTCATAATTTTCATAAAATGTTCAAAACTTTTCCCAATCTGACATTTAAGTACAATTTGACCAGTTAGTTGTTTTTTTTCTGGGTCATTTATCAGCATCGCAACTTGAAACCTGTCAATACTACAAGTTTTGACAGGATCATGCTGGGATGTCGATATTAATTCATGCCCCATTGGTGATCCATTATCATCATGTTGATGATCATCCTCTTTCCCTTTCTCACTCTCCAATTCCTCTTTTTTCTTACTTTTATTTTCTTCATCACCATTTGCTGACCCTTGTCCACCTCTCTCAATGTTGTTTTCACATTACTCCTTAGCTTTATTTTTCCCTGACTGAGATTGTTCAGGAAGCTCCTCCAAATCCCTCTGTACTGTAACTTTTTTTTTGGGTGGTCAAACGTTTATCCACTTTCACTTTCTTTTCTTTTTGGTGACATGTTTTACCTACAAATAAAGAAAACCAAAAATTACATTACATTTGATGTATGCATAAATTTTAAAAAATACATTACAAACACCATGAATACCAATACACCAACAACCACCACCACAAACACCACCAATTAATGCCACAAACAAATACCACGAATGTCGATACCACCGACAGCCACCACAAACACCACCAACCAATGCCACCACGACCACCACAAACACCACCACCACCACCACCACCACCATAAACACCATCCAACAATGCCACGATAGTCAACGGAATACTGCAATGGAAACTAGGGATTTCTCAAGTTCTTCCTACGATTTTACCATCAAAACTCAAAATTGTAAACCCATTCTCTAAGATAATACAACTAAAAGTTTTATTTTTCATAATTAACTTAAAAGCCCTTATTTCTTTAGAAAAAAATAACAAATATAGAGCTCTTCTCAAACTCTGTTGACTATGAAGATAAAGAAAATGACTGATACAAGTAAGAATGAAGTCGAAAATAACACCTATATGGTCAAAAATGAGAAAATAAAAGATCTGTTGTAGAGGGTTAAGCAAATTTGTTGAGTATTTATTGTTTGTACTGTATTATTGAGTGAGAATGAGAGACAAAGAGCTAGAAATCGAGATTTAAAATGATGAAACATTTTGTATGGGTTGATTTGTATTTTGAAAAAGAATGACAAGTTTTGAAAATGTTAATTTGGTTCAGATTGATCTAAATTATTTATAAAATCATAAATATATGTGTATTTTTTAACCCTATCATCATGAAATTGCCAAAAGGGCAACTCAATTGAAATTGTATAAAAATAATTAAAGTTGTAGTTGACCAAGTACTCTAGTTGACCCTATGAAAACTCCCTCTGGTCTGAGATTAATCAATTTAGGTACTATTAGTCTAACATATAAACTCAATTAAAATTGTATAAAAACAAATGTTCAACATGTTGCATCAGATTTTGCATCTGTTGTAAATTATCAATCAGATTATGTAACAACAGATTACGAATCTATTGTAAATTATCAGACAAATTAAGTCATCTGTTGTGACAGATTACCTATCTGTTGTAAATTATCAAATAGATTGTCATATGTTGCAACAAATTTCCCATATGTTGTAAATTATCAAATAGGCGCTTTCATCTATTGTTGCTGAACCTATGAGAACTCACCTATAGTCCTAGATTAATCAATAGTTAACCCTATGAGAACTCACCCCTAGTCCCAGATAATTCAATTAAGGTATTAGTACCCTATCCTAGATTAATCAATTAAGGTATTAGTTGAACATATGAGGTAGTAAGAATTGGTTCCACTCAGAGTTATCATTGACGACTCTGGTTGGGAGGAACACAGTACCGTCTCATCATGCAATTCCTAAAAGACTCAATTGAAGTTGTAGTTGACCCTATGAGAACTCACCCCTAGTACTAGATCATTCAATTAAGATATTAGTAGCCCAGTCCTAGATTAATCAATTAAGGTATTAGTCTAACATATGAGGTAGTAAGAATCAGTTTGGCTCAGAGTGATCTATCGACAGCTATTGTCGAGAGGAACATAGTACTGTCTCATCATGCAATTGCTAAAAGACTCAATTGAAGTTGTAGTTGACCATATGAGAACTCACATTCAATTAAGGTATTCATCTAACATATGAACTCAATTGAAATTATATATAAACAAATGTTCAACCTATTGCAACAGATGTCTTTTTTGTTGGATCAAATCAAATAGATTAGGTAATCTATTATAATATATTACGCATCTATTTTAAACTATCAAATAGATTACGTTATTTTTTACGATAGATCACAATTCTATTGTAAACTATTAAACAAATTAAGTCATCTATTACGACAAATTACCCATCTGTTGTAAATTATCCAATAGATTAAGTCATATGTCACAATAGATTACCCATCTGTTGTAAATTATCAAATAGGCACTGTCATCTATTGTAGTTGACAATATGATAACTCACCCTAGTCCTAGATTAATTAGTTAAGGTATTAATCGAACATATGAGGTAGTAAGAATTGGTTTGGCTTAGAGTGATCAATCGACGACTCAGGTCGGGAGGAACACAGTACTGTCTCATCATGTAATTGCCAAAAAACTCAATTGAAGTTGTAGTTGACCCTATGAGAACTCACCCCTAGTCCCAGATTATTCAATTAAGGTATTAGTTGAACATATAAGGTAGTAAGAATTGATTTGGCTCAGAGTAATCGATCGACAACTCTGGTCGGGAGGAACATAGTATAGTCTCATCATGCAATTGCCAAAAGACTCAATTAAAGTTGTAGTTGACCCTATGAGAACTCACCCTTCATCCCAGATTATTCAATTAAGGTATTGGTTAAACATATGAGGTAGTAAGAATCAGTTTGGCTTAGAATGATCGATCGACGACTCTTATCGGGAGGAATGCACTACCGTCTCATCATGCAATTGCCAAAAGACTTATTTAAAGTTATAGTTGACCCTTTGAGCTCATTCATTCATTTCTAGTTCCCCCTAGATCGATGCAGGTACTATTATTAATCTGAACATTAAGTTAATGAGAACTCATTTCAACTTAGAGTGATCGATCGACAACTCGGGTAGGGATAAACACAATACTAACACCATGCAAATGCAACGACTCAATTTGATTTGTAGTTGACCCTGTGAGCTCATTAATTCATCCCTCGTTCCACCTAGATCGATGTAGGTACTATTATTAATCTTAACATTAAGTTAATGAGGAGCTCATTCATCCATCCCTAGTTCCACATAAATCAATTGCAATGAAATCTGTTGCAATAAATGAATGAGCTATTGAAGAATTTCAAATAGATAACAATATCTGTTGTAACAGATGACATATCTGATTTAATTATCAAATAAATATTTGCATCTGTTGTGATGGATGACTGAGCTATTGGAAATTTTCAAAAAGATATTGATATCTATTGTAATAGATGACATTTTTAATTTAGTTATCAAATAGATATTTCCATCTGTTGTCACAAATGACCGAGTTGTTGGGATTTTTCAAACAGATAATTATATCTGTTGCAACAGATGACATATCTGTTTGAAAATCTTTTTTTTTTCTTTTAATTTTAGAGCAAGTTTCTATCCGAGTAGATAAAGTAGTAGTACTACTAAAGGCGGTAAAAAATGTTTCTTGGATAACTCAAAAATCTCATTGAGTAGTCCTAGTCTTGTCTTGTCTTTTCAATGTCACCTATTTTCTTCCTCGTGCCCCTCAAATTATTAATGAATATTGAAACCCCTAATACTTCTTCTGTTTCATATTATATTACAGTTGGCCCCTATTAACTTGGCACACCCATTAAGAAAGTATTAATTAGGGGTTTACTTTAGTACCAAATTAGCATTATTAATTATGCTTTAAAAATATAAATTTGAATAAATACACTTTGTTTAGTCAGTTAATATTAAGGGTAGTATGTCTAGAAATTAGAATTATCTCATCTCTCCTTCAGCCCTAAATTTATTTTATTCATCTCTCATTTTTTTCTTTCTATCCTCTTTAGGGTTATCACAACCTTTTTTCTCTCTTCTTTCTCATAAATTTCCATTTGGATCTAAGCCGATCCATATCTATATCTTAGATTCCTCAACTGAAATTGCTATTTTGATCCCCTTTTGACATTAAGGTATGATTTACTATTACTCTTTCATCCTCGTCTTCTTCTTGCAAGTTATTTACATCTTTTTTATTTAATTACCATTTTTCCATATCATATTTATTTAAAAAATTTGAAAGAACTTTTAATTGTTGAATAAATGAACAGAGAATTTTTATTACAAGATGCAAAAAAAAAGTCATCTATTGGGAGAAGTCTAAAAGACTTGTTGGCAGTATCATTTTTTTTTATGTATTTTGTTTGTTTCTTTGTTGTTGATGCTGTTATTGATGTTGTTGGTGGGATTGGCATTGTTGGAACTTGTGGTGTGGTGTTGTTGAAAGTAGCGGATCCAAGTTTTTTAGACGGTGGGTACTTCTTAGCTTAAAAATAGTGGAGTCCGAACAATCAACACAAGAAGTAAGAGAGAAAAAAAATAAAAGAAAGTTTAAAGTGAATGAGGAGAGAAGAATTGGTTACCAAAATTTTAAAAAATATGTGCTGAGTGGGAATTGAACTCAAAACCAAAAGAAATAAATAACCTTAAGCACCCATAAATAACAACTAGGCTAACCAAATAACTCTTACTATGGATTCTCACTGATTAGATTATATACGATTTTCTTAATTTTTATATACATATATAAAGTTTGATATGAATTCAGTCTGTGCTCGCGCACCCGGAGGACTTCATGTGGGTCCATCCCTGGTTGTTGATGGTGTTGGAACATAGGATGTATGCTTCTTGTTATTGATGATGTTGTTAGAATAAATGTTGTTGTTTTCTTTGTTGTTGATGATGTTGTTAGAACAAATGTTATTGATTTCTTTGTTGTTGATGTTTTTTATTTGTTGTTTGTAGTTTATTCTATTATTGATGTTGCAACAGACGGAGCAACTCTTGGAATAAATCAAACCACTAGCAAAGCTGCTAGGTATTCTTACAGACTCCATATCTGTTGCATTAGACTCCATATCTGATACAACAGACCCCACATCTGACGCAACAGACTCTAAATCTGATGTAACAGACTCTATATCTATTGTAATAGATGGATAATGTTCTTTCTGTGACATAAATTTTTTCCTTCTTCTTTGTATATATAAAAGGAACTGAAAGTTGATCAACTTTTGCCTGACCATCACAAGAGGCTGCAGTAAAGATAGGTTTTAAGGAATAAGCTACATATAGATGAAACCACTTCATATGTAGGAGATATGTATTACTGATAATGTTATCATGGAAAAACACAGAGTACATTCATTTTGTGAATGCTATTTTTACCGATTAGTCATAGATCATTCAAATAAGATATCTGCAATTTTACAGTTAAATTTGGTAGGTCCAAATTGATAAGGCTGAGGGACCATGAATATGGTTTTGATGATTTAATGTAGGATGTTGCTCATGTTTATTTGTCATGCCTTCTATAGACTTTTGCTGTGGCAAGCATTTCTGGCGACGGTGTAGACTTTTGCATAAGGATATGTTTTCCTCTATATGAGAGAGGAATGATCAATCTTTTCACTCCTTGCTTATCTTGTGCATGCAAATGTGAAGAGTGCAAGGCAAAACATGATGGTATGATTTATACTATTAATGCATTAACTGCTGATGTAAAGGAATTGATATCTAACAGTAGTGTCATTCAATAAAAGAGGAATTTAGTTTCATTCACTCCATTAGAGGTTAAGGCTAAGAGGAAAAAAAGCAATTTCCAAGGCGTTATTAAGTATCCGAAAAAGAAAAATTTTGGATCTGAAAAGGGTGAGAAGATAAAAAGGGGATGAATAGAAAGGAAAATTTGAATGCTAGATTTAGTTCATTTTGTGTCGTTATGTTGAGATACTCTATCTAATTTTGAGTGCTTTTTCTTTTCAGGATAGTGAGGAAGGCAAAATCTCTCCATCATTAGCTAATAACGGAAACAAGACACCTGATGTTATTGAACCACCAGACGGCCCTGTGAAGTTTGATAATCTAGAAGACGTCTTTGCTCGAGTTAGTCAACAAATTAAACGATCTTAATCACTTGATTTTTCTACTGATCAATCTTCTCCGTAGAAGACAAGATATCAACAGAACTACTTGACACAATGAAAGTTGATATTGATAGATTACTGATTATGTCTTCTCAAGACTTGCTTCTACTAGAAATCTGTTCTACATTAAGTGCTGCAGTATCCATAAATGCTGTAGCACAGGATTTATCAGCCGAGAGAGCGCTTGCCTTAGAAAACTCAAAGAGAACCTTCCATACTTATCCTTGACCTTGCGTAGAGCTAATAAGAACCAAGAGGAGCATTATAAGAAACTGCCAAGAAAGAAAGTGGTCCTCATTGACAAACTAACAAAAGATCAAGAGCTCTATATTGAGCTTAACGACCACAATGACAAAATGATTGAATTGGAAGTGGGGACTTGACTTAGTCAAACAAAATGCGACGACTGTTCATATCCCTTAATTAAATAAAACTGGTGAATTTTTGAATATGTAAATTAAAAAAACTGGATCTAAATAAATACAACATTTTATCTTTTTATTGTATTTCGAAAAGAGACAGATTGGTAATCTGTTGCAAAATGTATTCCACCTATCAGATAACTTACAACATATGGACAATCTATTGAAATAGATGGATATATCAGTTTTCTTTCCATCAGATGGCGTCTATTGCAACTTGCTAGTCATCTATTTATTCAATTTCATAGAGAGCAATAGATTTTTCTAAATACTTCTTGACTAAACTCAATTTTTTCTCTTGGATTGCTTCTCTTTTTTTCTTTGCATCCTTGAAGCTGGCCTCCAAATTAAATTTTTTCTCTTTGATTGATGGGAAAAATTGAATTTGAAGGCCAGCTTGACGGATGCAAAGAAAAAAAGAGAAGGAATCAAAGAGCAAAAGTTGAGTTTGGCCATGAAGTGTTTAGAAAAATCTATTGCTCTCGATGAAATTGAATAAACAGATGACTAGCAAGTTGCAACAGACTCCATCTGATGGAAAAGAAAACTGATATATCCATCTGTTGCAACAGATTGTCCATATGTTGTAAGTTATCTGACAGGTGGAATATATTTTTCAACAGATTACCAATTTGTCTCTTTCCGAAATACAATAAAAAGATAAAATGTTGTATTTATTTAGATCTGTTTTTTTAATTTACGTATTTGAAAAGTCACCAGTTTTATTTAATTAAGGGATATGAGCAGTCGTGGCTTTTGTTTGACTAAGTCAAGTCCCCACTTCCAATTCAATCATTTTATGAATAGGTCCCTCCAGTCTCCTCTCACTCACTCTGTATCGTTCATTCTACTACACTTATAATACTATTATGGCTGATCCAGATTCGTACAAGAAGATTCATATCGAGTCCTTGCTGGAACTTCAAAGGCAGTTTGATGAACTCCAGAGAGATTTGGCCAACTTCGGAGCAAGGCTGAGGAGGTCCCAACTGCTGCCAGATGAAAATTTTTAGGTTGACAATAATATTAGTAATAATAATAGTAATAATAATAATAGTAGTAGTAGTAATAATAATTAGGTTATGTTTTTTCTGTTTTTTGGCATATGTATTTCCCTTTTTATATCCGATCTACCTATAAGGGATTCAAAAAATCTATGTATATGTTTGGTTTGGTTTGGTCGACTTTTAATTTTTAATTCTTATTCAATATTTAATTATCATTCTATTTATTCCCTATTCTCAACATGTCGACGGTTGGAGGTAGAGATTGAACACTTATGGCAACAGATGGTGGTGAGAAGTCATATGATGAGAAATTCTCCTAAAAATGGTTCGTTAATAAATAATAAGGAACTAATTGATATTATAATAGTAAAAGAAAGATTATTTAATTTAAAAAAAGTTACAACATTGGATTAATTTAATTAAGTTATATAATGATATGATTGTTAAGAAAAAAGTGAATGAATAGTCGTGATTGTGACTTTGTCTAAACACATTTAACAACAAACAAAAATAAAAAAAGCTGCTGATGCATCAATTTCTCATCTGTTACGACTGATGAATCAGTTAGAAGAAATTAAAAAAGCTCCTTAAATAAATGGTCGATTTATAGCAACAAATGGTATATCTATTGAAACAGATGGGTTATCTAATGTAAAAGATAGGTTATCTGATGCAACAGATGAGTTATCTGATACAACAGATATACACTCTGTTGCTATAACTCCAATAAAAAAAGTGGTTATTAAAGAAAGGGTTTTGAAAATCAGCTGTATTCGATTTTTAAATTGAGAAAAAGGTTATTTAAATTTAATAAGCTGAAAAGTCATGACTTTTCACAATAATAAAACTCACCAGCTAGATTTAATTAAGTCATTTCTTTTCACAGAAAAAAATAAAGAAATAAATGATAAACACAATTTAAACCATAAAAAACTCACCATAAATATTCTTTTTTTTTTAATATTCTTAATTAATTTATATAATTTAAAAGTTAGAAAATTTGGATGTCATGAAGATAATTTTTTTTTAAAATATATATGTTATATATTGCATCAGATATATTATCTGATGCAACAAGTTATCTATTTGTTGTAACGAATGATATATCTGTTGTAACAGATGATTTATCTGTTGCAACAAATATATAATTTGTTGTCTAACTCAGTGCAAAGAATAAATTATTTTAATAATAATAAAGCTAAAAAGTCATGACTTATCACAATATTGCTTAATTGAATTAAGTCATAACGTTTTACAGTAATCAAGAATGTCATTAATAAATGGAGGTGAGCAGTTTTGCCTTTAAATCTTCTTTATTAATTTATATAATTAAAAAGTCAGAAAATTTGGATGTTATGAAGATGATTTAAAAAAAATATAGAGATTATACGTACTGACTCTATTAAATCGTGAGATGGTATCTTGTATTGACTATTTTATCTATTTGGAATACTTTGCTTATTTGTATATTATGTTCTAGAAATTCACATCCGTTGGGCATTTCCTATAAAATTAACCCATTGTGTTAGCTTCGGGTTATGATTTGTCTTACCTACTGGCGGAATTTAGCAGGTCCTATCATGACTCGTAAATCATGTCGTGACACTTCTAAACTTCTATTTCCATAATTTCCTATTGATTATATCTTCAAAATAGTTTTTAAATAATGGTTTCAAATGGAATTATTAGGGTTTTATCAGATTGATCTTAAATTTTTCTATTTAATTTAAGCTTCATTTTAAACTCATTTTACATGGTTTTTCAAATGTACACTCCTTTTGATATGGGGGCATATTTTTAAAATAAAATTTCAGAGGTATCCCTTTTGATTTCAAACCTATTTTTCAAATAATTTTTAGAACCGAGTTTAATATAGTCATAATGGGTGTCATTCGTTCTCTTTTTATGTATGCGTTACATATTTTACAGATATTTTTATTTTGAGACTGTTCGTGAAAGAAGGCTCCCCTTAAATGGTCTAGGATTGGATTTTGACTTTTTGAGATAGGTTATGACTTAACTTTCTTCAGCCTGAGTTGGGTTATTAACTTTTCTTGTAAAGTATGTTATGGATTGGGGAATTTGATATGGTAATTATATTTCAAAATTATTATTAATATCGTGTTGCCAATGTGGGGACTGATATTCATATTATTGTTAATTTGAGAGATCATAGTTTGTGTGATGCCTATGTGGGGTGTTTGTTTGATATATATGTAGGCCTTATTTGTGCCTTAAATGTCATTATTATTGATTTGACATCTGTGTGGGGGCTTGAATAGACATTATAGGTCTATTTCTATATTTATTTATCTATCCTTATAGTAATACTCGAGAAAGGGGTTTTAAAAATGATATTATGATGCCTTATCACTTTATTCTAGTAGTTTTGAGTGAGAGCTCATATCATGAATTATTGACATGTTGGGTTGATTTTAATATCATTTTTATCTCTATTGAATTAATTATCATTTTCATATTGATTGGTTGCGAGTATTACATCCTCATTTCATACATACTTATTCATGAGATACTGGTACCACTAAGAAACACTGATTTTGAAAGAAAATGCAACACTTTATAAAATCTTTGGTCATGAACAATATCTAGAGAGACTAATTGAGATTTGAGAAAGTATGCTGGTTGTGAACCTCCCATGGGTCATGTCTTAAAGCGTTGAGGCTCAAAGGATGTATATGAAAAGTCATGCAATGATATACATTCATCATGATCAACCATCATTATATTTGTTTTATTGCATTGCATCATTTGTATTTCCTCTATGTGTTTGTTATTGCATACTTAGTTTCTATATATAATTTGTGTGTAATTTTTCTTTATTCCTTATATTATAGAATTGTTAATGGAGATGGTATAAGCTACCATTTAAAAACTTTTTTATTTGTATGTGGAACATGCTTAGAGTATCTTTTACTTGTTTATTTTTATACTTTGCTCAATCGATCTATGCTACCTACTATGTATAAATGGACTCCTATTTTTATGTCCTTTTAGTGCAGGTCCTAGTACAAGTGTGACCTGTGGTGGCTCATCTTATGCTGTGAAAGGTGGATATTTGAGTTACAAGTGTGCTCTTGAAATTAGGGAAAACTCCAGACCTCCTCCTTTCTTATCTTGTCTGTATATATATTTTTAGAGATAGGTTCATGTATTTCAGATTTTGAATTATATTAGATGTTATTTACATTTATGAAACCAGGTCTTGGGGATTGATGTATATTCTTTGGATATTTATGCTATTATCATATTAAGGCATGACTTCATTCTAGAAGTCTCGTATTTATTGTTTCCCTTTATACAACAAATTATCTTTTCTTTTTGGGTTTTGGCTTACCTATCAAAGTTGAGTCGAGGTATGTGTCATCATTACCTTAACTTTTAGGTTGTAACAAAACTAAAATAACAGTCAAGTGCATCACACTATTAGAATAGATGATTAAATTTCAAAAAAAAAAAGACAAGAAATCATTAAGAAAACATCAAATTGTTGCAAATAGTATTATCTATTAAATCATCAATTTTGTATTTAAATGCTTCTAAGTTATGAGAGAATTACTTTGTCCAAAACAAAACAAAATCCACAAAAGCAATTTTTTTTAAGAAAACATCATTTTCAGAGATAAAATTATTGTTGACAAAAGATACATTATCCACTTAAATCATTAAATTAAAGGTAAAAAGAACTAAAGAATCGATTTTCACTCTATAATGGTTGCTATTGCTGAGGATAGAAGCATGGGTTGGAGGAGCAACAAAGCTGAGAAAGAGGGTTTTCTAATTTGTACGGTAGAATTGAGGAGATATAATAAGAGAATTAGTTATGGTTTATTAGATTGTATTAATGAATAACTTTTTTTATTTAACTTAAAAGGAGAAAATCAAAAAGAAACTTTCTTTAACAAAGCCAAATCAAAGATAAACATTTGTTCCTTTTCAAGCAAAAAATGGCAGGGTTGGAACAAGGGTTACAACTTTGTCTTTTTAAGCAAAATAAGTGTTTCTACTATGTTCAAACCCACATTGTATTGGAAAACTTGCACACCCTTAATTGTTGGGCTATTTCTCCTTTTTTAACAAGGGTGTGCAAAAATTAGAGTATATTCACAAAAAAATTATGTTTAACTGATATATTAAAAAAATCCGATGAATATTATTCATTTGACCACCCTTGGGTGGGTGTAGATCCACCCATGCTCCTGTGTTATCAATTAGAAAGTGTTGCAGTAGATTAACTGTGCGATCATATTCCTCCATAGAAAGAATGATGTTCTATCATCACTCTAATTTTTACAGAGCATTTTATCAAAATTAATTCTTGACATTTGACCTAATATGATAAATTTATGATCAAGATTTCACTCCGACGTAATATTTTTTCGCTTGCATTTTTAAGCCATGATCCCATCCATAAAGTCATTAGCTTTAAAAATGAATTTCGATATCCCACTTTATGTTGTATGCCACATAATTAAAAATTTTCTTTCATGAAAGAGGGTTTTTGTACATAAATTAGGTATTCTGGCGATCATGTTAGCACAAGTTCTTTGAAGCAATTACATTGATAGTAGTATTCGTCTTTGTTAGGTTCGAAATCGAGAGGGCGTTGTGCGTAAGCTATTAGTTGCAAACTATAAGACGATAAATCAGATGACAAAGAAAATAATACTAAAAAGCATAAAATTATTATATGTTTTGGCCAATTGTCCAACATATTATAAAACCTAATATTTAAAAAAAATACAAAAACTAATGAGAGAAAATGTAATAACCCATATTTTTGTGCTAAAATTCTAACCGGCGATCTTATCTGTCTAAGCTCTAATACAAATGAGTTGAATGTGAATACAAGTTTCCTGATCATTATCTTAGTCTATGAAGTAGTTTAGAGGTGAAAAATATTCATAGAAATGACCTAGAATAAAGTTGAGCTAAGACCAACTGATTCAGCCAAAGTTTGACATTCGATTCTACAAGGATCAACTTTAAACGTGAATATCTATTAATATACTTCATCCCAAGACCTATTAAATTATATATAATTGAATTATCTTTCCAACGATACTAATTTCGCAAAAATTCGACACCCGAGCGAAGAGTTATGCCCATTTTTGTGAGAGGCAGTAAGGGTGTGCGATGGCCAATGCGCCACCCAATCAAATATGTGCGATTGGAAGTGCGAGGCACACTTAAATGTCTGCCATAAGTAGTGCAACATACACCTTAAGGTCTGCCATGGGTTGTGCGCCGCATACCTTACTTCCAAGTGCCAAAAACACCCCTATATATGTCTATAACACGGGATTAAACTACCACAACATCAAAATAAGTTTACTTTCTCTAAAAATCACCAAGAACAACCTTTAGGGTTTCAACATAAAAACCCCAATAGCTAGAGATTCTACCATGAGAATTCAATAATTTTTACATATTCGGAATCCCCGTTATGAAGGCTACAAGTGACACCCAAAAGTTCGTGAATAGTATTATGTCATTCGAAAAGTCATTCAAAGCTTCAAGTTTAAGGTATGTGGGGTTTTATAACAAGAACACCTTTTCGTTCTTGTGCCCAAAATTTATATTATTTTATAATGATATATGATTTTACATGCTCTACTTATGAATTTGAGATGGAAATTTGAAATCTATATTCTTGTTGAAGAAGTTATAATATGTTTGATGTTTTGAAGATGAATTTCATGAGGGTTGATGTGAATATTCATGATTAAAGATAAATTTCCATATTTTCGTATGAATCATACATGTTTGATATATAAAGTGTGAATCTTGAAATGTTTTGATCAAGTATTGATATATGGGTTGTTGAACCCGATTTGAATTTATATTTTGTTGAAGTAATGTGTTATGTACACTTTGAGATTTGATTGATTTGATCTTTTGGTCTTGAAGGAGTTATTTTTGAACTGGAATGAGAAAAGAAATCCATATTTTACTCTCCTATGATTATGATAATTTTAATTTGAGCTAAGTGAGTCGTTTATATCAGCATGCATAATTTTATAAACTGTGATGATATTAAGATATTATTTTATATATGCATTGCACCCCCATATGCTCGGTATGTTTCTATCGTACTGACCCACATATTCGTATGTGGGCTACATTTTCTTGGAATATAGGTACAATGTATAGTGTACATCTTCAGATCCAGTCAGTGCGCGACATCCAGTCAGCAGGTGACGAGTCCTTTTGATTCACAGGATTGAGTTAGTTATACAGTTAGAGAAGTGCTGTATTTTTTTATTCAATTATATTGAGTTGGGTTAGTTGGGAGTCATGACCCGGCTACCTACATTCAGTAATAGTAGAGGCTTCATAGACTGTCAGTAGAAGTTGATGTATTCCATTTTAGTTTTGGTTGTAAAAACAGAGTTATAATCTTGTAAATTTAGTTTTGTATCTATCATATTCAGAAAAAAGTTATTTTCCACAGATTTGTATAGATTTATACTTTTGTTCAGTTACTTATGAGTTATTCCAGTAGAAGGGTTATCTTGGGGTCACTTGTGATCCTAAGCACTGTGTGACACTCAGGACCCGATTTTGGGGCGTTACAAACTTGGTATCAAAGCACAGAATTCTAGTGTCCTAGGGTTTCTATGAAGTCGTGTCTAGTAGAGTCTTGCGGAACGGTACGGATACGTCTGTACTTTTCTTTAAGAGGCTATAGGGCATTTAGAAAATGTCTCCATTCTTTGAAGTCTTAAATCGTGCTATAGAAAAGTTCTCCAAGAAACTTATACAAATTCTCATCTTACCCTAGTCAGGTCATATCTGCCTTGTTTCCAAGGTATCAGAAAAAGTTGAGCTTAATTCTCCATAGATATTTATGGAATTATAAGAGAGCTACAAAAGTATCCTATCAGTACTTTTGAGTTCCAAAAACTAAAGTGTTTTATCAGGCCTGTAAAAATCGTGTACTAAGCTTGAGTCAGATATGCTTTCAAATTTCTCCTCAGAATCTATAATGATAATTTATACTTCTCTATCTATGTACTGATCTTGAGGTAACATGTTCGGAAAGTTTTAATTTTCTCCCTAGATAATGCTCTTATATTTGCTGCCAAAAGTTTCATAAAGTGGCTTAAGAGGAGCCTTCTAGTGTGTTATATGTCCTTCAAATTTAAGTTATGCCCTCATTCTTATGAGTTATTTAATTAAGACAGAGTAGGGTGTATTCTTAGATCGTTGAATGTTATGTGTCAAGTTTCTATCTCTTGTATTATATAATCTTGTTATCATTATGTTTGTGAAAAACCAAAGTCTAGTGAAGCCGTGTGAGGCATATTTTGATTCACTAGCAACTTGTTGTTTATCATATTGTTTTGGTGTTAGTTAAAAGTGTGGTTTTCTGTGTAGTGATAGAAGTAGTAACGTTTAGTTGAAAGTCTTGTGTTAGTTAAACTAGTAGGTTTATAAGTGTAGCGGCAAGAATGATGGTAAGGGTGATTTATTGAATATGTATAGTTGAGTTTTTGCTTATGATTGAATTAGTAATGAAGTGATATACCCTTGTTTGTTATTTTAGTGAAGTTAGAGAAGGAGATTATTAGTTAAGGTGGATTGTTGTTTGCTTGAAGTATGAAAAGAGTTATTGATGGTATTTGTTGTGCTAGGAAAGTATAGGTTTTGATGGAAGAACTTGGTGGTTGAGTATTGTTAATTTAGGCTTTCCTGAGATTGCAAGAGGAAGTTTAGTTGAAATTTATAGAGCTATGAAAGTAATTTAGGTGTGAAGATGGGTAAATAGTAATAATTTGAAGAAGGAGGATGTGTTAACAGATTATGAATAAGATAGGCCATATGATTATGATCGATTGTCATTGTGTACTAGTTTTTCTTAATGCTATATTCTATAGTTTTGAAGTGAAAATTGTGTGTGAGATTGGGTTGTATGTTTAGCTCTAGACTTTAAGTTTGAATAGTTGATGGTTCGATTGTTGATGCTAGTTATATGGAGATGATCTAGTAGGCCTGAACAGTGTATGTAAGAGTGTAAGATCATGTGTTCGTAATTAAGTATGGTGTAGAGATGTGCCCAAGGTGCTATGGGGCTGCATTATTTTTTGAGGATTATTGGATATTGTGGAGTTATTAGTAATGTTGAGTTTCTAGGTGGAGAAAGGCTAGTTAGATAATTTATGATGTTCTTGATAGCTAAGTTAAGGAGTTATGATTGAAGATGTTGAGCCTTTTTAGTATGATTTTATTCTCATGGTTTGGGAAAAATATAAGTATAGAAGTGTGATATTGGTAGGCTATGATTATGTGATTAGAGATGTAGATATAGTTGTAAATGAGAGTGTAAGTCTTTGATGATGATTATTGAAGCTAGGAATTAAGGATGGCATATGGATGGGTTGTCCAAGAATAAAGTCGATAAGTTCAAAATTAGTTTATTTTTGTGAGTTTAGCATTTATGTGTAGATAATAGATTGATGAAATTATGGCATAATCTCGAGGAGATGGAGTAGACCATCATACTTAGAATACCAACTTTGACCTAAGGGGGAGATGGTTAGTGAAGAACCAAATCGAGTTTTGAGAATTAGATTGTAATACATGTCAATAATAAGTTATGATGAAATAGTGATCCCTTCTTACTCTAGAGTATTCCTTGTATTTTAGTCATTACAACACCAAATCCATCACTTTCTTGACAAATCCATGCCACAGGCCTATTCTTATACATATCATATGTGCTCAAGCCCATTCTCAGCTTCTAACAAGCATGTAACAGCTTCACTATATGATTCGAGTTATCTCTTATGAATCTATGAACTCCAGTCTTATGCTGAATAGCTCATGATAAGTATAAACTCATGTTTTAGAGTATGACCAATTTTTAAACTCATAATACTAGTGAAGTTCACATTATATCATGCATGTCCTAACCTTAGATTTCTTTAATGAATCCATGCCTCTGATACTTTATTCCTCAGGACAAAGATAAGTGTTAATGTTATGTATTGTAGTTTTCGTGCTTCTGGTTCATATATGTTAGCCATTCGGTGACCTCTTTCTATGTTAAGATAGTGGTGATGATAGTGGATTAGAAATGGTTTATATGTGAGAAAGTTGATGACCCTCATTAATAAAGATTATTTATGCTTTTCTATCTAAGGCTAAAGTATAAAGTAAGATTGAGGCCAAGTCTTTGAAACATGTCATGGCTAGTTAGAAATTGTGTGTATGTTTTTAAGAATAGTGCAAGAAAATTGTTATTGATAAAGGTATAGAAAATATGTGAAGTATGCCTTTAGGGGTATTTTCCTTAAAGTTATATGTGATTTTTAATGATAGGCTTGAATGTCATGTTGGGTATAAGATAATGAATGCAATAAGCACTAGTGAATCCATATCAAGAGTTTTAAATTAGTTATTGAAGTGGTAAGGCATGTTATGCTTAGGGTGTGAGCTCTAAGAAGATATAGAATATTTAACCTTGTGGTTCAGACTAGTATTGTGGTTTGGCATGTTGTATTTTGTGATTTAGTGTTAGGATTGATCATGGTGAGAGAACTTAGTTTAGTTTAGACCTTAGTAGAAAGATTTCGCAGTGCCAATATGAGAATTATAAGTTGAATCAAATGAGTATGGTATTTAAGTGGAATAGTATAGTTGAGAGAGCATTTGAGAAGTGATGCTAAGCTTGAAAGTAAGAAGTTGCATTGCCTACGGCCTAGCAATCCTATCCTAGTTTATGAGTTATATAATTATATTCCATGCTATAGAGTTATATCAATGTTATAATTCCTTAGTCAAATGTCTTGTTTAGGGCATGCCCAAAATTCTTTGCTCCCTAATGTCAATAGAATTTCATAGAAAAGTGCTAAAGAAATACTCCATTTGAGTATGGGTAGTCAATATGATCCAGTCCATATAGCCTGTAATCTAGTTTAGCAAGCGAGGAGATAAGCTCCTATAGATTCTTAATTTTCTAGCTAGTCTTACTATCCACACTCTTATACGTATGTACATTCCAAGAGGCAATGTGTTTGTGTCCAATTAAATTATGAATTCAGCTCAATTCATGCATTAGTTTCAGTTTCAGATATTAAGTCATGATTTAGTTCGTAAGTATCCTGTGTAGTATCACAGTCTCTTCTGAGTATTTTCATCAAATTATTATCATTTGGGGACGAACGATTCCAAGAGGGGGATATTGTAATACCCCGAGTTTTCATGTCATAAACCTCTCATCTTTTTCTCATGAGATTAGATCCAGCGCAAAGTAATGGTTACTCATAAGTTGACACTCTCATTTCTATCTGAGCCAGATAATTATTTTCATGAGAATTCAGGCACGTGTAGTTTAGTTCAGTGAATCATTATGTTTGAGATTCAGTGATTCAGTTTATATCAGTTGTACAAGTTATCTTAAAGACTGAGATTCCTCTGTGTTTCAGCTTAATTATCCATATTCGAGGACGAATGTTCCCAAGGGGGAGATAATGTAATAACCCGTATTTTCGTGCTAAAATTCTAACCATCGATCTTACGCGTCTAAGCTCTAATCCAAATGATTTGAATGTAAATACAAGTTTCATGATCATTATCCTAGTCTATGGAGTATTTTAGAGGTGAAAAATGTTCATAGCAAAGACCTAGAACAAAGTTTAGCTACGACTAATTGATTCAGTCACAGTTTGACATTCGATTCTACAAGGGTTAACTTCAAACATGAATATAGCTACGACCAATTGATTCAGCCAAAGTTTGACATTCGATTCTACAAGGGTTAACTTCAAACGTGAATATCTCTTAATATACATGGAATTTTTTATCCTAAGACCTATCAAATTGTAGATAATTGAATTATCTTTCCAATGATACCAATTTCGTAGAAATCCTATACCCGAGCAAAAAGTTATGCCCATTTTTGTGAGAGGTAGTAAGGGTGTGCAATGGCCAATGCGCCGTCCAATCAAATGTGTGCGATTGGAAGGGCGAGGCACACTTAAATGTCTGTTATAAGGTGTGCGACGCACACGTTAAGGTCTGCCATGGGTTGTGCGCCGCATATCTCACTTCCAAGTGTCAAAAACACCCCTATATATGTCTATAACATGAGATTAAACTCCTATAACAGCAAAATAAGTTTACTTTCTCTCAAAATCACCAAGAACAACCTTTAGGGTTTCAACATAAAAACCCCAATAGCTAGAGATTCAACCGTGAGAATTTTATAATATTTACATATTTGAAATCCCTGTTACGAAGGCTATGAGTGACACCCAAAAGTTCATGAATAGCATTACGTCATTCGGAAAGTCATTCAAAGTTTCAAGTTTAAGGTATGTGCGGTTTTTCAACTAGAACACCCTTTCATTCTTGTACCCAAATTTGTATTATTTTTCTAAGATATATGATTTTACAAGCTCTACTTATGAATTTGAAATCTATATTCTTGTTGAAGAAGTTATAATATTTTTGATGTTTTGAAGATGAATTTCATGAGCGTTGAAGTGAATATTCATGATTAAAGATAAATTTCCAGATTTTCATATGAATCATACATGTTTGATATATAAAGTGTGAATCTTGAAATGTTTTGATCAAGTATTGATATATGGGTTTTTGAGCCCGATTTGAATTTATATTTTGTTGAAGTAATGTGTTATATACACTTTGAGATTGGATTGATTTGAGCTTTTGGTCCTGAAGGAGTTATTTTTGAACTCGAATGAGAAAAGAAATCCACATTTTGATTGATTATGATAAAGGGGTAGCATGATGGCTCCCATTATGAATTGTTGAATTGTGTTGTTGTGCATTTTCTTTTGAAAAGATCTGAGCCAAGTCAGAGAGTAGTATTTATCATCAAGTGGGAGGTATAATTGTGATTGGTATTTCCCTAGAAATACGTGCCCCCATAGGATATGAGCCTAAGGCTAATTGCTATAGTGAGAATGATTAAGGTCCTACTCCAATGGTAAAGATAGGATAGCTCTCCCCAACGTTGGTTGGATGTTGGACTCCATTACTCACAATGTCCAGATAAAAGGCAAGATCAGCTCACCGACTCAATAACTGAATCCTCTCGAAAGAGTGGAAAGCATCATAAAGAGGGGTTGCTCCCAATGTGCGTGTGCATATTCTCCTATCTAATATGAAAAGTCTTATTCTTCTATCTGAGATGAAAACATATTTGTTTGAAAGACTGAGTTTGAGAAAGTCATTGTTTTCGAAATATTTAATGAACATATATTCCAAAGAGAATTGTTATGAGATTTGATTGCTTTGATAATTTGGAATCGAGATGGAAGTGAATTGAGATTTATTATTATGACTCACATGTTTCACCCAATATATTTTACTCTCTAATGATTGTGATAATTTTAATTCAAGCTAAGTGAGTCATTTATATCAGAACGCATAATTTTACAAACTGTGATGATATTAAGATATTATTTTATATATGCACTGCACCCCCATATGCTCGGTACGTTTTCATGGTACTGACCCACATATTCGTATGTGGGCTACATTTTCTCGGAATGTAGGTACAAGGTACATTGTACATCTTAAGATCCAGTCAGTTCGCGGTATCCAGTTAGCAGGTGATAAGTCCTTTTGATTCAAGGGCTTGATTTAGTTATACAGTTCGAGAAGTGTTGTATTTTCTTTATTCAGTTGTATTGAGTTGGGTTAGTCGGGATTCATGACCTAGCTACCTACAGTCAGTACTAGTAGAGGTTTCATAGACAGTCAGTAGAAGTTGATGTATTCCGTTTCAGTTTTGGTTGTAAAAGTAGAGTTGTAGTCTTGTAAATTTAGTTTTACATTATCATATTCAGAAAAGAGTTATTTTCCACAGATTTATATAGATTTATACTTTTGTTCAGTTGCTTATGAGTTATGCCAGTAGAAGGGTTAGCTTGGGGTCACTTGTGATCCTAAACATCGTGTGACGTATCGGGACCTGATTTTGGGGTGTTACAAAAAATCTCCCCTTAACCAAAAAACAAAAAAACTAATGAGAGAAAATCTCTCCCTAACCAAAACTCTTGAATGAATACGTTGTGGATGTTATTGTGTTATTGTGTTGTAACTTGAGAAGAGACATCTCTTATTTATAGAGTTACAAAATCCTTAGAAAAAGAATAAACCTAATAGAAATCTAATTGGAAAGAGATCTTTTCCAACAAGGAAACTTCTTTCACAAAAAAGGTAATTCTAATTATGGTATAAAATCAAGTGAAGTAGGAAATTCAAGGAAAATCCTAAAAAAATCTCCCTTTGGCCTAAATTTTTTGAAAAAATTTAATCTTGATCTTCTTCTTCACATAATTTTCTTCTTCACATAATCTTCATATATCACTGCTTACCATGATTTAAAATTGATATGGCTTAAAATTAGAGCTTTATGCATTAAAAATAAGAGCACGGGTTGATATGATTGAAAGTGGAACCTTGTACATTGAAAGGAAGTATAGGTTAAGAGTGGAGCTCGTGCGTTAACAATAAAAACACGAGTTGAAAGGAGCCCAAGCGTTAAAGTAAGTAGGGGTTGAAAATTGGAGCACATAAACATGAGATAAAAATTGTCTTTTATTTTTAAAGATGGTTTAGCAGCACGAATGTTGAAAATTTGTTTGAAACTTTTCACTACATTAGTTAGACAGATCTTTATTATCATCATATTGATTGTAAATTGATTCAAACCACCTTGAACTTGTCTTCATACTCGTTTTACCAAACCATTGAATCTCTGAACTGTGAACTCTAATACCACTTGTTGGGTTTGAAATCGAGAGGGTGTCATGCGGAAGCTATTAGTTGCAAACTATGAGACAATAAATCAGACAACAAAGAAAACACTACTAAAAAGTATAAAATTATTATTTTTTTGGCCAATTGACCTACATATTATAAAATCTAATATTTAAAAAAAAAACACAAAAACTAATGAGAGAAAATCTCTCCTAACCAAAACTCTTAAACGTCTACATCGTGGATGTTATTGTGCTATTGTATTTTGATTTGAGAAGAGACATCTCCTATTTATAGAGTTACAAAACCCATAGAAAAAGAATAAACCTAATAGAAATCTAATAGGAAAAACCAAATAGAAATCTAATAGGAAAAAGATCTTTTTCAACAAGGAAACTTCTTTCACAAAAAAAGATAATTCTAATTAAGGTAGAAAATCAGGTGAAGTAGAAAATTGAGGGCAAATCCCAACAGTGTTGACAGAAGGAACATTCAGATGATTTAGACTCACTTGAATAGTGCTATCTAGAAGCTTCATTTGATGGAGTATGAAAGTTACACACTTATATAACCTTTAATAATCATTGGGAGGATAAAGTTGAGGAGAATTTTTTTTAAATCTAAGAGTTACCAAATTTTTTAAAGTATTGATTCAACATCAACCTAGAAGTACTTCAATTGATATATAAATAAATCAAACTCAAGAATACACAAAAACTCTTAGGACAACAATTTAAGAGAAAAATCAAAGCATACTTTTTTCAAGTTTAAAAAATTTCTAAAGATTATAACATTTAATTGTCTCGGAAATTAAATGTTACACATTTGTTACTTATTATTTTTTTCAAGAACGATTTTACTTCGAAAAGACTTCTGATTAAGTATGCATATTCTTTTCAAAGTTTTTTGTTGTTACAAACTATTCTTCTCATAAGCAAACAAATGTTTTTTGAGGCTTCTCCTTAGTAAATATTCTCAGGTGCAAAAGTCAAAGCTCACATTTAATTTATGTTATTGAACATAAATTTACTTTTGATCCTCTAGAACATGTCGGTCTATTAGACTACAATTATCAAAGAAGTTGGTCACTTAATTTTTTTCACCAAGAAGGAGTCGTTTGGTACGTGAGGTGTCATAAATCAAAAATGGGGTATGATGCCACTTATCGCGGTCTAGACTTGATAAGTAAGTCAATCACCTAAACTAATAATGAAAACATAAAATCAAACAATAATCATAAACCAAGGAGAGATTTCAGCAAAACAAAGTCATGCCATATCATATACAAATATAGAGGTCTGAACAAACTTAATTATTCCACACATTGATGTAGTAAGTATAAGAGCATCTAATACAATATCTGAAACTACAAAATATATAGTATATCTCTGAAATAGAAGTAAGGAAAACTACTAAATAGAGAAAGTCTAGAGTTGACTCTGAAAATCCTAGAGTAGGATAGTACCTCAAGATATCACCAACTCAATTGCATGAATCAACCTCCATGAGACATATTCATGCTGGGATCTACTCCAAAGAGCATAGTAGGAATGAGTAGGTCTACTTGTACTTAGTGGGTATCATAGGTCGACTGAGCAAAGTAGAAAATAATACAAGTAAATAAACACTATGAGCACATCACCTATAAGTGGAAAATTTTCCAAACGGTGGCTCATACCATTCCCAATAACAGTTATAAAATAAATACTGAATAAAACAACACAAATATTCACAAAAAAACATACAAGAAGTAAACATGCGTTAAGAAAAAATAAAGAAATCATGAAGGATGTATATGCAATTCAATGTTGAGAGGGTTAATAGTGAAATACATCACATGTCTTTCAGTATACATCTACCAGGATCGTAGCTCCTAAGATAGGATCCATAGGGGTTAACAACATATCATTTATAATGCATATCTTAAGTCTCAATCCACATTTTTGGCTCATATTCACAGAAAGTGCTCTGATAAAATTATCTCATTTCTTCCAAACTACAGTGTTCTTCAATTGTATCGGTATCTATGAATATATGCATGGAATGAAAATACAATGCTCATAATCAGAGCAGTTGTCACAATCCAAGACTAACCTCTAGTCGCGACAACGGTGCTTACGGTCACAAGTGACCACAAGCTAACCCATGAGCTAGTGTCTGATGTAAGCACTGAGTAAATTGATAAATAAAGACATATGCAAAAATAATTGATAATGCCATAAGGATACTGAAAATACAATTGAATCTCCAAGTCTGAAAATATCTACCAAATTACTGAATTCCAATTGGCAACACTAATAAGCTAACTGACTATTTGAATGTCTAAAAAGCCTCTAACTGACTGACTATGGAGCTGATGGGATAAGTATCCAACTAACTCCAATTGACTGTATGGTACTAAACTACTGAATAACTGCAATAAACTATCATATCTCCAAAAGAGGAGGACTCACCACTATTACTGCTGAGTAACATTTAAATGTCTAACTACAATCGGGGAACTAAGCATCCAAACCTAAGATATAAGATATCACAGTTCAAAGAAATTATGCAATCGGTACTTCAAATGTACTGGTGTATAAGATGAGGTTAGGATAAAGTACATGGGTTAACTGTGCCTAAAGTAAAGACTGACTGAATAATATTAGATAACTGAGTAAGTATGCATGAAAATTGAAATATTGAGAATGCAATACGAAGCACATATACATTTCTTCAATAATCTATAATCTGAATTACTGAAATTTGATAACTGAATAACTGGAAGTTTGCATGCTATGGTAAAATAAACCTGAACTGAACTCTGTATTGAATACTGAACTGAGACAGTGTAAGGTATCATCTAACCGATATTCCCAAATCTAAGATAATTGGGGTCTAACCTATACCCAAGTTGGAAGGGTGTTACTATCATGACACGGGTACTAACTGTGGCTGTGTGGATCCACTAAACATGTGTCCCGAAGGACTAGGGAGTCAGTCCTGAACTGGTGGGTGACCCCTAAGAGAATGTCAGTCCTAAACTGGTAAGTGACATATCAGAGAATGTTAGTCCTAAATTGGCCAATGACATCTCATAATCCTACACTGGCTACGTAGTTTTGGAACTTAGGGACTGCTTTTAAAGATCTTGTCCTAGCTGGCGGGTAAGCCCCTATCCCTGTATTTGCTTGGTGCTAAATTCGACTCCCAACTTAATGACACTGATTACTAGACTGAACTGAGCTTACAGAGCAAACAACTAATCATAAGTAACTGAATAAATGATAATGCTCATGGTATATCAGGATTTATTCTGAAGGTGCTGAAATTATGTAAACAAATAGGTTCGGGTGTTCATAACCCACCAACACTAAATAAAAATAGGACTAAGGATATATGAAGCTTTAAAATGCATAATAAAGGATCATTACTCAAAATATAACATTTAGGCATTTCATCAAACATAAGGGAGTCATGAATTGAAGTATAGGAATGGGTAAATCATGTAATTGAAAACATAGTTACTATACTAAAACCAAGAATTGGGGATTTAACATGAGGATTTCAATACTCAAATCATATAAGGGCTAATTTCACTGAAAAACACTTGTAACATAACTTATAATTAAAATCAATAACAACTTCATAGAGACAATTCATCATAAATATGAAAAACTCATAATTTGATATAAAAAGGGGATTCTTGGACTTCATGGGTGAAAAAGGCCCATGAATGAACATCACACATACCTTAAAGACCTTTAGCTTGCAATAAAATACAATCTTGATGCTTTTCTTGAAAATTCTTGAATTAGGGAAGTTTTCTTAAAGAGGAAGGAAGGGAATTGGTGAACTTAGGGGAATTATTAGAGTTTATTTTGAGAGGAAAATTGGAGAATATGGGCATATAATTCCCTAACCGAAGCTTTAATTCGTGTTTTAATGGATTGGGTTGATGGGAAAAGACCTAACTGCCCCTCAGGAGATTAAATTCATAACTGGAATGTTGATAAAAGGGGCACCTCAATTCGGTGAGTTCCTCATCGCTATAAACAGTGCGATGCAATTTTATCATGGTAATTTTCTAGAATTGAAATCAAAACATGATCTAATCCTCATCTAAAAAATCCAAAACATCCTTGAGATATGTTTCTTATAACCCTGAACATGAATTAACTCAAAAATCTATGTCTCAGGGTCGGGAAGACCTATTTAAAAATCCTCGAAATTAAGAGACCAAAAATAAGACTAAGTCCCCAACACTTAGTTAAATTTTCAGGCTTTAAGCCTCTTATACATACAATTAGGAGCTGAACTAAGTTAAGAAAAGTACAGGATACTAGAGTAGTATAAAGATATCTAATCCAAATAACTCGTATATAAGTGAGCCTAGAATTCAACTCCGTATCTCTAAAATTCATGATCATCAACTCTAATTAGGAACCATCAAAATAAATATGCATACAAAATATTATTAATATCATTTCAACCCCTAAATCGGACATTTCTATCATGATAAAAGTAATCAGTACTCAATTTGGCCTGTAATAACAATCAAGTATTTGCACGGGCATTATAGATATACTAAAGGCATTAAAATGCATAGATAAGGCCAATAATGTCAAATAAATCCCCTAATATCTTAATAAATATAAAGTGTTTAGCGAATTAAAATTGTGGACTAGTGACTTGAAAATATTAACTATTGAATTAAAAAATATTAAGTGTTTGGTGACTTGAAATAGAGAAGAAGTGTCTTTGTATTGACTTGAAATTAGTGAATTAGTGACTTAAAATTGTTAAGTGTTTAATGAATTAAAATTGTAAACTATTGGCTAGAAAATGTTAACTAGTGGCTTAAAAATTTGGACTGGTATCTTAATAAATATGAAGTGTTTAGTTAACAATAGTAGGGAACTAATGACTTAAAAATATTAACTAGTGAATTAAAATATCTTAAGTGTTTAGTCAATTGAAATAGTGAAAAAGTGACTTCGTATTTACTTGAAATTGGTGAAGTCGTAACTTATAATTGTGAAGTACTTTATATTGACTTGAAATTAGTGAAGTTGTGACTTATAATTGTGAAGTGTTGAGAATTAAAATTGGAAGTATTGAATTGAAAATGTTAACTTGTAACTTAAAGTAGTGTACTACTGACTTAAGATATTGGAAGTGTTGGGAGTGCTTAGTGAGTTGAAGTTGTATAATAGTGACTTAGAAATATTAATTAATGGATTAATATTGTGAACTAGTGACTTAAATCTGAAATATAAAGTGAATTTAGAATGTCAACCAGAGACTTGAAAATCTGAAGTGTTTAGTGAATTGAAGTTATGGACTAGTGATTGTAAAAAATGTTTGTTAGCCACTTGAAAATGTCAACTAGTGACTTAAAAATGTTAAGTATTTTGTGAATTAAAATTATGAACTAGTGACTTAAAATGTTAAGTGTTTAGTAACTTTGTATTGATTTGGAAGTAGTGAAATGGTGACTTAAAAGTTTGATGTATTTGGGGAATTAAATTTGTGAATTGTTAACTTGAAAATATTAACTAGTGACTTAAAATTGTGGACTAGTGACTTAAAAAAATTTGAAGTACTTATGTTTAAGTTTTGGATTAGTGACTTTAACTAGTGAATAGAAATTGTGGACTACTGACTTAAAAAATGTGAAATGTTTAATGAATTGTGAATGTTAAGCTGTGGCTTGAAAAATATGAGGTATTTAGTGTATTGAAGTTGTGGATTATTGATTGTAAAAAGTCATAAGTAGTGATTTGAAAATGTTAACTAGTGACTTAAAAATGTTGAGTATTTAGTGAATTGAAATTGTAAACCAGTGACATAAAAAAATATTAAGTGTTTAGTGACTTGAAAAAATAAAGAAGCAACTTTGTATTGACTTGGAATTAGTGAAGTTGTGACTTAAAATTGTGAAGTATTTAGTGAATTGAAATTATGAACTATTGACTTGAAAATGTTAACTAGTGACTTAAGAAACGTGAAAGTTAACTAGTGACTTAAGAAACATGAAATGTTTAGTGAATTGCAGTTGTGAATTAGTGATTATTGAAATTGTGAACTATTGACTTGAAAATGTTAATGAATGTTAACTAATTTATAATTGAATATCTATATTTTTGTCGATTGATCATCATTTGTGGATGTGTGATATGAAATATAAAATTGGTGGGGGTTTAAAATCCCAACATTATGATGGCCCTAGAGGTTCTATCGATCAAGCTATGTAACTAGATTCATTTAAAAAAAGTGTGGCAGTTAGAAGTCCTAGTAATTTATGTAGGTGCATTTAGTTTTTTCAACATAGTTATGAATCATCTCTATTATAATGGATCGATCACAGAGAGAGGTGGTTTGAATGATATATTTTATAATTCTCTATCTAAGGATGAATATAATATACTTGCACATGGTTGACACGCTAGGATTCAACATATAATTTAAAATGATAAGGTACAACATGATTATAGGGTTCATGAAATGGTCAATGACGCCTTTGGAATTGGGGATGGTATAGAACATGAAAAGAACTTAGAAGAAGCTCCCAATGAAGAAGAAAGATTCATTTATCAACAATTGGAAGAGACTAGTCTCCCACTATATCCACATTTTACTTTGTTTATTGCAGTTAGACTAATTAGTATCAAATCTGATTGGCATATTGCTCAATCTACTATGGACTCTTTGGTTGGTTTTTTGGGTGAACTAGTTAATCCAGAGTTGAACATACCTTAGAATTTTTATCAGGCAAAGAAATTGGTTTCTAATTTGGGATGGTCATATAATGAAATCAATTATTGTATAAATAGTTTTCTATTATATGTAGGAATGATGATGAATTAGAAAATTATAAGTTTTGTGGACATGCGAGTTATAAGTTGACTCTCGGTGGAAAGATTGTTTCGATTAAGAAGATGTACTATTTATCTCTTATATCAAGATTAAAAAGGTTGTAATCTTCGATAATTTCTGCCCAACATATGACTAAAACCATGAAAATAGAAGGCCACCATGTGTCTTGTCTCATCAATCAGACGGAGAAGTTTGAAAGCATTTCTATAGAACTTATCTTGGTTTTACTAGTGAACCAAGGAAAGTAAGATTGGGCTTGTGTTCAGTTATTTCACACCATTCTCTAATTCTGTACACCTTATTCTTATTGGCCTATATTTATTACTCCATGAAATCTCCCACCTAAAATGTCCATGATAAGTCCCTAAATATTTCTAAGTTGTATTATTTCAGGTTCTCGTAATTCAAAATATTTGATTGATGTATAACTCCATTCATTGATAGATGAGTTACTATAATTATGGCATGAAATGTAGTGACATATGATATATCAGCTAAGAAATATTTTGTTATGAATATTTATATATGTGAGCTATTAGATATTTTCATGCATATGAGAAGTTGTTTGATTGGATGACTATTGAAAAATTAACTTGCCCTTATTGCATGAAAAATAGTAAAGCATTCACTTTAAAGCATGACTAAAAATATTGCTGATTTGATTGTCACTACCAGTTCTTGTAAATTAATAAAGAGCTTAAAAGGATGAAAAATGCATTCTGAAATAATAATATTGAGAATGATATGCCACCTCCATTACTGTCGCATATCAGATATGGGAATGAGTTTATTAATTTGCCTAAAGTTACAAATGGTCCACTTTTTAGACTTTCTGAATATGGTTTTCAACATAATTGGACCAAATAAAGCATATTTTTAGATTTATCGTATTCAGGGGACAATAAACTATGACATAATCTTGATTTAGCGTATATTAAAAAAATATTTTGATAATTTTATTTAACAAAATCATGGATGTTAATGGAAAGATAAAAGTCAATCCTAAAGTTAGAATGGACGTAAAGAAATATTGCTAGAGAAATAAGTTGTGGTTGAAGAAAAAATGATTAATTGTGTAAGCCCACGTCCAATTTTCATTCATATTAGATGAGATACAGAAAATATGTGAGTGGGTTAAGAGTTTGAGGATGCCCAAAATATATGCTTTGAATTTAGGAATATGAGAGGATATGGAAGAAGAAAAGTTTATTGATATGAAAATCCATGATTTTCATGTTTACGTGAGTACCTTGATTCCTATCACATTTAGCTACTTTCCTGGGATGATATGAAAATTGATCACAGAGATAAGTTTGTTCCTTTAAAATTTGTATTCGGAAAAGTTGTTATAGAGTAGCTTGGACATAATGGAGCGAAATTTTTCTGTCATCACCACTATGTTGTAGAAGATCTTTCCATGTGGTTTTTTTGATGTGATGGAGCAACTTCCAATTCACTATGTAGAAGAGGCACATTTTCCAGGCCCAGTTCAAATGAGGCGAATGTATCTAAGTGAGAGGTAAATTTTTCTTAATTAATGCTATCATTTTCTTAAAAAATACTTTTAACTACCTATGATAAAATTATGCAGAAAAAGTGGTGACTGAAAACAAACTATTAAGTAAGGGGGAGGTTGAAGGATCAATTTGTGAAGCTTATCTTACAAAAGAAACTTCTTATTTTTATTCTTACTGCTTTGGGGATGCAGTGCCATGTGAGAAAAATAGGTCCAATCTCAATGATGAAGGTGATGGTGATCAATAGTTCCATTGATATCAATTTTTAGACAATCGAGCAACGAATCTAAATAATGTGATATGTGAGACCTCACTAGTATGGAAAGAAAACCTATTATTACATGTGTTTTTTCTAATTTTCTAGAGATTAACCATATCTTGATTAAGTGTTAATTGGGTTATCAACTTACATGAATTGGTTAAGAACAGTTAACTAATGATAAATCTTAATGATGCACACTTGATAGTTTATTCATAAGGACAGGGGGTAGTTATGTAATATATATGAGATATTCCAATTGGCTAAAAAAATATGAATGTGTAAAAGTTCATATATGTAGGTTTTGGATGAATATAGTATCGTTAAACATTTTTCATTGGTGAGAGATCTTGTATTTGGGACTGGAACTCAAAATAAAACAATGAATAAATATTGTGGGAATGATTTCAAGTTTGAAACTGAAGAAGTTTCCAAGTATAAGAAAATTGATATCAGTGGTGTGTGTTTTGAAGGCGACGTCGATAATAATGGTTAGATCATTGGATATTTTGATATCATACAAGAGATTACTGAAGTCAGATAGCCTGATTGCTAAAAAAGATGATAATACTATTTTGGTGTAGGTGGATTGATCAATAAAATCTCTAGGGTACAACAACAAAATATATTTGAATTTAAGCACACAAGGTAGTATAATTGGTATGATCTATTTATCGTTGCACAAAATTCCAGGCAGGTATATTATTGTAATGCCCTAAAATTTTATTTCGAGACGCCATACAGTGCTTAGGGCTATATATAGCCCCAACCTAACCCTCAGAGCTAGACACTACCTCAAGGAATTTAATTCAACAATAGTCATGCACAACAAAAAGATATACCACATCGGGTTCAAGAGAAATACTGGAGAATACTAGACTGTAAAATGAAAATATATTGAATGTCTATACATACCAACCCTTCTCTATACGTCAAAATCAAGGAGCCATTGGGACAAACTCCCAACTGACTCAAACAGTAATGAAAGTCATAAAAACTGAACAATATCAGCAAAAATATAGACACGGTCCTCAAACCATGAGGATTCACCACTGAGGTAACATAGTTAAGGCACTCCAATATCACTAACACGGCTGCGGCTGAGTATCTGAACCTACATTATGAAAAAATGTATCCCATAGGAAAATATGTGGGTCAGCACTTTGGAATGTACTGAGTATGTGATGGTGCATGCAACAATGCAAATATCATCATAAATTTCATAAAAATATGCATATGTACAATGATGGCTCACTTGGCTTAAGTTAGATTGAAAAATACTTTTCATGATCTCATAGTAAATAAATCATATGATAAAAACCTCATAAATCATCATAAATAACTGAACACTTCAACTCAAGACTCGGAGTGACTCGATAATTCAAGAAACTCAACTTTTATGGACATGGGAGGTTCTTATAACAGACATAAACCATGTGAGCTACATGGAGTCCAATGTCTTGACATCCTAAGGAGAGAACCCCACATTGGCGGGAGTGTTGTACTCTTTCCAAGGAGAACAACCTCAATTTAGTGATCACAATCTCATACTCGGCCTCTGACCCACAAATATCAATCCCAATCATATGGTGGCACATAGTTTTGGGGAAAATACCACATTTCCCGCTCGGTGCTAAATACTACTCCCAGACACAAGCTCAGAATGCGTTAGGAAAATCACCACAAACATCATAGGGTTCTATCATGAAAATCAAATCAAATCTCTTTCTCATTTATCAAATCATAATCAATTTGTGGATTTCTAACTCGACTCAAATAAAATTAATCTTTCTCAATACGAAAATGTATCAATTCATTAAATCATGGCAACATCAATAACTTTGAGGAAATATCAAGACTCATTGTAACAACTCAATCTCATGAATCAATAGACTCAATAATCCAATTTGTCATAAGGAAGCTTAAAGCTTGACACATATCTTGGAAGCACTTGAAATATCAACTCATGGTAGAAATATGAAAGTCACAATATTAAATATCAAGTCATAATTTGGGAATAGCTAAATAATCATGTATAACAAAGATTGAACAATTTATATTCTCATAATCTCATGATGAAGTGCTTTGGGTATAAACTCACTTGCAAAATCATATAAATCCATGATAGAAATCAAAGCTTTAGGCACAAGAACGAAAGGATTGCTCTTGTTCAAAACCCCATGTAGCTTAATCTTTGAAATTGGATGAATTCTAGTGCTTGAGACTCTATCCGCACTTGTAATAAATGATTCTCAAAGCCCACACTATGAGAAACTTGATTCTTGAATAAATCTTGAATATTTATGGATGATTTTTGGAAGATTAATGTCCTTAAGAGAATTGGAAGAGAGAATGAAGAAATTTGGGTTTAGATGGGAATTCTCATATATATAGGGGCCTCCAAAAGATGGAAAAAGATCAAAATACCCTTGCAAAAACGTCCTTTAAGTGCTGAAAAAAATAGCTGACGACATTCATGACAAGTCGTCACGAAATGTCATCACAAAAGGGTGGATTTTATGATTTTCTACTTAAGGTTGACGACAATGGTGATAAGTCATTACACTTGTGACAACTTATCACAAAATGTCGTCCCTGGGATGGAAATATACCTAAGGCTGACGACATTGGTGATAAGTCGTCAAATTTGTGACAGCTTATCAGAAAATATCGTCACTCAATTTTCTAGCCTGACATGCTGGAGTAAAATGGGCATAACTCTTGGCTCCGATACTAGATTTGGATGAAATTGGTATTGTTGGAAAGCTAATTCAATTATCTATCTTTTGATAGGTCATGATCTCAATAATTAATAGTATAAAGAGAGATATGCTCATTTGAATTTGAATATAGCAATATCCTTCCTAAGAATTCAATCGGTTAGAAATATTTTGATTCATCTAATCGCTAGGACATCTGTGAGGTCTTAATACACATCAACCTTGATCATAAAACAACCAAAGCACTATAATTTACTTCTCATGAGCTTGAGTCATGGTTGCACTATTGGTTAGAGTCTCGGGGTATTACAATATCTCCCCATTGGAAACTTTGATCCTTGAATATTGCCATATAGGCCAAGAACAAGAGAAAATAAGGACGTATAGCTGGAATGACTCACTCAAAGGGATTACTTCAGTCTATGGCTTCGGATACCCTACAAAATGCATGAATTCATGATGGACGTAGACACATAACTGAATCTTTAATAAAAAGAGGGCGGAATTAAGAAATAATGGTACCTTCTGCTCACTCCAAACTCACAGAAAATAGGTGAGGGTAGTTGGCTCGCATAATAGCTTTGGCTTCCCAAGTAGCACTCTCAACAGATTGATTTCGCCATAGCACTTTAACCAAAGGAACTTCTTTGTTCCTTAGCCTACCAATTTGAAATTCCAAAATTTTAACCGGAATCTCCTCAAATGAAAGGCTATCCTAAATATCTAAGATTTTGGAAGAATCAACCATGATAGAATCACCAATACACTTCTTAAGCATGGAAAAATGAAATACCGAATGAACGCTAGACAACTCTGCAGGTAACTCCACCTCTTATGCTACTTTCCCACCACAGCTCAGAATCCTGTACGGACCAATATAACAGGGACTAAGCTTTCCCTTCTTCCCAAATCTCTTCACCCCTTTCATGGGTGAAACCCCTAAGTACACCAAATCATCAACATTAAACTCAAAATCTCTTCTTTTTACATCTACATATGACTTCTGACAACTTTCAGCAGTCTTCAATCTTTCCCAAATCAACTTAACTTTTTCCAAAGCTTCGAACACAGCATCAATACCAATCATAGCTACTTCTCCTACTTCAAACCAACCTATAGGTGATCTATATCTTCTCCCATTTAAAGCTTCAAATGAGGCCATCTGAATACTAGCATGGAAACTATTGTTATACGCAAATTTGATCAATGGAAAATGCTCATCCCGACTACCCTTAAATCAAGCGCACGTGCCCTCAATATATCTTCTAAAGTATGAATGGTCCGCACAGCCTGACCATCTATTTGAGGATAGAAAAAAGAACTTAGACGAACTTGGGTACCAAGACCCTTCTGAAAAGCTCTCCAAAATTGGGAAGTAAACTGAGTACCCCTATCAGAGATAATAGGCAAAGGAATGATGTTGGGCGTATTTATACGTCTAAGCACCATAACTTACCTATGTTTTAGCTAAGTTTTGAGAATAAAATACATAAGTCTTGCACTTTTAGTCTATTTTTAGTTAAGTGAGCTGACCTATGTGATTAGCATGCCTTTCAGGTACTAATGAGGAAGATTACAACACTTTGGGGACCTGTGGACAGCAAAGGAAAACTTCACATAAAAAGGAAAGCAACTTTTGGACTGAATGTGATGTATGAGAACTTTTTCTCGGGCAAACTCAGTATTTATAAATAGTTAAGGATGCAGTAGCAATTTATTAGAAAAGGATGTTATTAAAACCAGTATTGCTGAATTTTTAGGGATCATTCACGTTCTGTATTATTTTGAACACAAGGGAAAGCAGCTTAGCTTGAGGACGGAGAGAGAGAAACGCGTTTCTCTTTTATTGTCGCTAGTCATCTTTATCACCAAGATTGTTCTAAGTTTTGGTATGATGAATATGTCTATTTTGATTTCCATTTTATTCATGAGTAGCTAAGTTTATTTGTTAGGGTTATGGAAACCTTGTAGTATACTCTCTATTGCTATGGGTTTTTGAATTTATGATGTGTTAATCCACTTATATCATTACTCTCTTCATTTTGATTGAATTCTCATGGTTGCAAACATAGGGAATGTGCCATTATAGCAATGACTTGTTTGATAGAAAAGTTACTGTTTGGAAAAGAGTGTGTGACAAGAAAATAGGGTTTCCAACCTCTATTTTACACGTTAATGCCTTAGCAGGATTGACTTCTTGGAGAGTTCGTACAATTGGTTGTACACTTTGGATTCGAGAGAACTAAGGTGAATAAATCCTTGATGGTTGAAAAACACTAGGATTTA